>NW_016820359.1:0-1090 GCF_001698545.2 Rhinopithecus bieti | reverse complement strand
ATTCTGAATGGGCAAAAACTGGAAAAATTCCCTTTGAAAAAAAGTGTTGATCATTTTTAAAAAGGACTCAGAAATAAGGGTTTTTTTTTTTTTAAATAGGAAACTCCTAATTTTAAAATCCTATCAATCATTTTAAAGATGAATACTCCATGTGGATCAACCACCGATTTTTGAGACAAATATACTCTCAGGAGTCAATAAGCAACTTTAAATCTCTGCTTTAAGGCTTCCAGTGTATTTCAATGGATGCCCAAGGACCAACTGTTTTCACTTTGCATTCTGTGATGTATCAGCATAAACAGCAGAAGGTTGTAACTACCTAACCACTTAGCAGATTGGCACTTAGCCCAACCCACTCACTCTACACATAGGAAAGCTGAAATCCAAAAAATTTAAATACCTTTCCCAAGGTCAGATGGGAAACTGGTAACAAAATTGAAACAATAATGGAAGTTTATCCCTTCCCAGTATAATTTATTTTCCCCTGTACCTTATACCCTGCCCCATTTTTCCAGTATGTCCCTGATAGAAAAATTCTATGCCTTTCCCAGGATCATTCTGTACATTAATTTGCCTGTTTGCTTATATAGCATTTAATATATAATATTAAACTATACATAATTTATAATAAAAGTATATGCAATTTTAGATATAGATATACAGATATAGATGCACACACGATATGAGGCTTTTAACAACGTGAGTTCTCTTCACACAATTTGGATTCTTAGTACACATGTGACATTACATCCAACATATTCCCTATTGTTATGAACAACATCCTTCCCCTTCCTAAGTTCTTTGCCTAAAATATATGGTGACTCCCTCTTGGACACTGTTCAAATCACAATGTAAGAATGCTAATCTTGACAGCTCCAAAAAGAGCACTTGGGTAAGTCAAAACTGATCCATTCATTTATATGCCTTGTCATTTCTACCAGCGGTTTGAATTTGGCTTCTCAAATGCAGACCAGTATGAAAAACATAAGTAGCTAATGGCTGTCAAAAAAATGGAGAAAATAAAATAGCATGGCAACAAGAAACATTCTTTTTTTTTTTCCTTTTAAAAGTACTGATTCATTCAGTATTT
>NW_016820358.1:0-1750 GCF_001698545.2 Rhinopithecus bieti | reverse complement strand
AGGAAGGAAGGAAGAAAGAAAGAAAGAGAAAGAAAGAAAACTTACACAGCTGTGCAGTCATCTTCACAACTCAGTTTCAGAATATTCCCTTCAGCCTGAAAAGTTCCTTGTGCCTATTCCAGTCAATCCCTACTGCCACCCCCAGCCCCAGGCAACCACTTACCTGCTCTGTGGCTGTATCTATAGATTTGCCTTTTCTAGAAATTTTTCATAAATGAATCATAGAATACGTAGTCAATTGTGTCTCACTTCTTTTTTTTTTTTGAGACGGAGTTTCGCTCTTGTTGCCTGGGCTGGAGTGCAAGGGCGCAATCTCAGTGCGCTGCAACCTCCGCCTCCCAGGTTCAAGCGATTCTCCTGCTTCAGTCTCCCAAGTAGCTGGGATTACAGGCATGTGCCACCACACCCATCTAATTTTTTTGTGTTTTTAGTAGAGATGAGGGTTCTCCATGTTGGTCAGGCTGGTCTTGACCTTTCGACCTCAGGTAATCTGCCTGCCTCCGCCTCCACCTTCCAAAGTGCTGGGATTAGCGGCATGAGCCACCACACCCGGCCTGTGTCTCACGTCTTTCACTTGGCATAGTGTTGCTGAGGTTCACTCCCATCGTAGCATGTATCAGCAGGTCACTCCTTTTTATTGTGGAGTCGTCATTATTATTACATTGTATGGATATGTTACATTTTTGTTTATCCATTTACCAACTGATGGACATTTGAATTGTTCCTGCTTTTTGACTATTATGAATGAAGCTGCTATGAACATTCATGTGCTGATCTTTTCGTAAACATGTGTTTTCATTTCCCTTGGGTGGATTCATAGGAGTGGGATTGATGGGTCATTTGGTAAGTTTGTGTTTCACTTTTTAGGAAACCATCCAACGGTACTGTTTTACGTTCCCGCCAGCGATGATGTATGTATGGGAGCTCCAGCTTCTTTTTTTCTCTTTAACTCTTGGCATTGTCAGTTTTTTGAATTAGAGCCATTCTAGTAAGTTTGTAGTGGTATCCCATTGTGATTTTAATTAATTTACATTTTCCTAATGATTAACCTAAGTTCAGCAAATTTTCATGTGCTTCTTAGTATTCTTGCTGGGTGCAGTGGCTCATGCCTGTGATCCCAGCACTTTGGGAGGCTGAGGTGGGCGGATCTCCTGAGGTCAGGAGTTCAAGACCAGCCTGGCCAAAATGGTGAAACCCCATTTCTCCTAAAAATACAAAAATTAGCGGGGCATGGTGTGCACTTGTAGTCTCAGCTACTCAGGAGGCTGAAGCACAAGAATTGCTTGAACCCGGGAGGTGGAGGCTGCAGTGAGCCGAGACCGCTCCACTACTACGGCCTGGGTGACAGAGTGAGACTCTGTCTCGAAAAATAAAAAAAAAAAAGTATTCTTAGTATTCTTCTGTGGTGAAATGTCTGTTCAAAACTTTTGCCCTGGTTTCAATTGGATTTTTGTATTCTAATTTAGTTGTTGAAAACTTTGTTCTTTTCATGTTGGATTGCATTGACACGTTAGTAAAAAAATAAATTAATTCAATATAAACATAAAGGTTTCTTTCTGGAGTCTCTATTTTGTTTCATTGATCTATATGTCTGTCTGTAAGCCAGTATCATACTGTCTTGAATATAGTAGCTTTATAGTAGGTTTTGAAATTAGGTAGTATAAGTCCAACTTTGTTCTTTTAAAATTATTTTGGCTATTTTCAGGCTTTGACATTCCCCATAAAATTTAGAATCAGCCTGCCAATTTCT
>NW_016820357.1:0-2066 GCF_001698545.2 Rhinopithecus bieti | reverse complement strand
CCCTCTGGGTCTAGGGCGATAAAGCGTCTAAGGGTTGCTGCTAAGCAGGCCGTGAACTGGGCTAGGTTTTCGTCTTTACCTTGGGTGGTTTATTTAAGTTTGTCATAATAGCTTTGTAAGCTGCCTTTTTAAGCCCCTCAACTAGGCAGGAAACCATGTAATCTCGCCTATCTATACCTGGGGAATCTGCCTGATAGTTCCATTGGGGATCTTTTTGGGGAATTGCTCTAATGCCTTCCTGGAGGTCTGACTCATGAAGCCAGTGGTTATCAGCGTGAGATTGAGCTAGAGAAAAAACTCTTTCCCATTCTTCCGGAGAGAGGGTAGAAGTTAGGATGACATTTGCCGGGCGCGGTGGCTCAAGCCTGTAATCCCAGCACTTTGGGAGGCCGAGACGGGCGGATCACGAGGTCAGGAGTTTGAGACCATCCTGGCTAACACGGTGAAACCCCGTCTCTACTAAAAAAAAAAATACAAAAAGCTAGCCGGGCGAAGTGGCGGGCGCCTGTAGTCCCAGCCACTCGGGAGGCTGAGGCAGGAGAATGGCGTGAACCCGGGAGGCGGAGCTTGCAGTGAGCTGAGATCCGGCCACTGCACTCCAGCCCGGGCGACAGAGCAAGACTCCGTCTCAAAAAAAAAAAAAAAAAAAAAAGAAGTTAGGATGACATTTAAGTCACTCCAGGTTAAATTGTAGGACAGAGTTAGGTATCAGAATTCCTGTATATATTTAGTGGGGTCTGATGAGAAAGAGCCTAAACACTTGCTGACTTGGGAAAGATCTGATAGAGAAAAAGGCACATGTACCCAGACTATGCCTTCAGCTCCAGCCACCTCTCTAAGAGGAAATTGTTGGGCAGGTGGGGGAGGGCTAGTGGCGGAATGAAACTGTAAGACAGACCCGGTATGAGGAGGGGAGGTAATAGAAGAGTTATAGGGTGAGGGAGCAGAGGCTGACAAAGAATTGGGACCTGACTGGGCCTGGC
The DNA here is from genome assembly GCF_001698545.2 of Rhinopithecus bieti. Lineage (NCBI taxonomy): Eukaryota > Metazoa > Chordata > Mammalia > Primates > Cercopithecidae > Rhinopithecus > Rhinopithecus bieti. The sequence continues at coordinate 1,083 of NW_016820357.1, read as the reverse complement.
GAGGAACAGCATGGGGAGAAGGGAAGAGGTCGGATGAGTCCCCATCGGGTCAATCCAGTCTTGCCCACTGTGGGACCTGCCACCTGCGAGCCCTCAGGTGTCATCTCTGCCACCACCACCTGTGGCCCCTGCCTCAGGGTTACTCCTAAGCACCAGACAGATCAAATGGGAGCTTGCTGAGGAGTATGAGACCCGTAAGAGCCCAGTACACCCAGCTTGCAGCCCCCACCTCCTCATAAGGTGGTAGTCCTGCCCAGCCATGCCAATCAGTCAACCAGGTGAGTGGGTATGGGAGGGTGAGTTGGTACGGGAGGGTGAGCCTGGAAGTGGGTTATGAAGGGGAAACAGAGAGAAGTACAGGAGGGGCCTTGTGTTTATGTGGTGGGTCTTTTTTTTTTTTTTTTTTTGAGACAGGGTTTCACTCTTGTTGCCCAGGCTGGAGTGCAATGGCACAATCTTGGCTCACTGCAACCTCTGCCTCCCGGGTTCAAGCAATTCTACTGCCTCAGCCTCCCGAGTAGCTGGCATTACAGGCATGTACCACCACACCCGGCTAACTTTGTATTTTTAGTAGAGACAGGGTTTCTCCATATTGATCAGGCTGGTCTTGAACTCCCAACTTCAGGTGATCCACCCGCCTCAGCCTCCCAAAGTGCTGGGATTACAGGCATGAACCACCATACCTGGCCTTTGTGGTGTTTTTTATCTTACTTTTTACTGAGACAGCGTCTTGCTCTGTTACCCAGGCTGGAGAGCAGTGGTGTGATCATGGCTCACTGCAGCCTTGAACATTTGGGCTCAAGCAATCCTCCCACCTCGGCCTATGTGCCTGGAGCTGGGACAACAGACACATGCAGAAGCAACTGTCTAATTTTTTTATTTCTATTTTTTGTAGAGATGAGGTTTCTCCGTTTTGCCCAGGATGGTCTTGAACTCCTGGCCTCCAGTGATCTGCCTGCCTCAGCCTCCCAAAGTGCTGGGATTATAGGTGTGAGCCACCACACCTGGCCTATATGGTGTTTCTTTTTTTTTTATTTGAGATGGAGTCTCACTCTGTCGCCCAGGTTGGAGTGCAGTGGCATG
>NW_016820356.1:0-267 GCF_001698545.2 Rhinopithecus bieti | reverse complement strand
CATAACACTTGCCAATTCTTTTTATAAAAGTGATCTCTGTTCACTGTAGAAAATGAGATAATTAAGGCCAGGCGTGGTGGCTCACGCCTGTAATCCCAGCACTTTGGGGGTGCTGAGGAGAGGGATCACTTGGGGTCTGGAGTTCCAAACCAGCCTGGCCAACATGGTGAAACCCCATCTCTACTAAAAATTAAAATTAGCTGGCTCTGGTGGTGGGCGCCTGTAATCCCAGCTACTCCAGAGGCTGAGGCAGGAGAATCACTTGAA
>NW_016820355.1:0-1116 GCF_001698545.2 Rhinopithecus bieti | reverse complement strand
TGGGTAGACTAAACAAATAAGTCACCACAGGCACCGTGCATTTTTTTCTATTCCCTTCTCTTGGGATGAAATATGAAATAATCTACAAAGTAATTTGATCCAGCAATTAAAAACAAGGACATGAATTACACTAACAACTGTCACATAGAAAGAATTAATTCCCTCATAACACTGCTTGATGTTACAGACCCTGGGTGATTACAAACAGATTGTAATTGGAAAAGAGCCAAACCAATTCAGGTATCTCCAAAACACAGGCATAAGCCTCCACTCGCAAATAGAGAACATTTTTTACTACCCACAGGAGTATCTTTTTGCAATTGGTGCTCCGATGTTTACCTAGCGATTACTCAAGGCACCCAGTGATGCAGCCGTCCAAGGTACTGTATATGGCAATGCCACTGATCCTTGCTGGAAAGCGTAACAGCCTTCTGGAGGCTGTGTTTCTAGAAATGATGTCTGCTGAGTGCGGACTGCTGGTTGGTTGTGTTTAGTTGTGCAGTATGTCATTCTAAATAATGGACATTAGCTGGTAGGTGTGTCATTGGACAAAGGAGGTAGAAGATACTGATGCCTGATGATTATTGGTAGAAATTTCATTTTCTTAATGGTTTAGGTTTAGGTTTCATGGCCCCTTTCTGATACTTCATCATTTCCGGTTTAAGGCAAGGTAGAAAAGCTCCTTACTAAAGAGAACTGTTGTATTCTGGTATTGTGGAAATAACTTAATTTGGGAAGTTAGAAAATCTAGGGTGTTCCTCTCCTATTTATAAAATGGGTACTACGTAATTGGGGCTTTTAAGCATAACAAAAGATAAGGAAGAAAACAAAAATCCTCCATAATTAATCTACCTAGGGCAACCACCATTAACTTTTTAGCGTATATTTTTTTCCCAGTCTTTTTCACATTTTTTGAGGTTGGGATCCTTCTTCATAAACAATTTTGTACCTTGTTTCACTTTATTCTGTTTGCTTAAAATTTATCAGATGTATTTTACCATTTCATTGAAAATCCTCCTGACATAATTTTTTTTTTACTTTTATTTCAAAATTTATTAATCATTTTTTTTAAATTATACTTTAAGTTCTAGGGTACATGTGCATAACGTGCAGGTT
>NW_016820354.1:0-7407 GCF_001698545.2 Rhinopithecus bieti | reverse complement strand
CAGAGCTCATTAAGGAATATGGTGAAAAGGAAATATTCTCAGATAAAAGCTGTAAAGAAGCTTTCTGAGAAACCGCTTTGGGATGTGTCAATTCATGTCAGAGTTACAACATACTTTTCATGGAGCAATTTTTTAGCACTGTTTTTGGGGAATCGGAGGAGCGATATTTTGGATTGCATTGAAGCCTAAGGTGACAAAGGAAATATCCTCAGACAAAAACTGGAAAGTAACATTCTGAGAAACTGCTTTGTGGTGTGTGTATTCATCTCACAGAGTAACACCATTCTTTTCATGGAGCAGTTTGCTAACACTGTTTTCGTGTAACCTACAAAGGGATATTTGGGAGCCAGTTGAGGCCTATGGTGAAAAAGGAAATATCCTCAGAAAAAAACTAGAAAGAAGCTTTATGAGAAACTGCTTTGTGATGTGTGAATTCACCTCACAGAGATATACCACTCTTTTCATGGAGCAGTTTCGTAACACTGTTTGTGGGGAATCTGAGAAGGGATATTTTGAATTGCATCAAAGCCTATGGTCACAAAGGAAATATCCTCAGATAAAAACTAGAAAGAAGGTTTCTGAGAAAGTTCTTTGTTGTGTGTGAATTCATCTCACAGAGTTACACCTTTCTTTTCATAGAACCGTTTGCTCCCTCGTTTTCTTGGAATCTGTCAAGGGGTATTTGGTAGCACATTGAGACCTATGGTGAATGAGGAAACACCCTCAGATAAAAATCGAAAAGAAGCTTTCTGTGAAACTGCTTTATGATGTGTGAATTTGTTTCACAGAGTTACCCCATTCTTTTCATTGAGAATTTTCTAACACTTTTTCATGGAATTTGCAATGGGATATTCCGGAGAGCATTGAGGAATATGGAGAAAAGGGAAATATCTGCGGATAAAATCTAGAAAGAAGTGATCTGAGAAACAGTTTTGTGTTGTGTGAGTTCATATCACAGAGTTACACAATTCTTTTCATGGAACAACTTGGTTGCACTGCTTTTGGGAAATCTGAGTACGGATATTTGGGATTGCATTGAAGCGTAGTGTAACAATGTAAATATAGTCAGATAAAAACTAGCAAGAAACTTTCTGAGAGACTTCTTTGGGATGTGTGTATTCATCTCACAGAGTAAACCTTTCTCTTCATGGAGCTGTTTGCTAACACTCTTTTCGTGGAATCTACAAAGTGATATTTGGGAGCGAGTTGAGACAACGGTGAAAAAGGAAATATCCTTAAATAAAACTAGACGAAGCTTTCCTAGAAACTGCTTTGTCATGTGTGAATTCATCTCACAGAGTTACAGCACTCTTTTCATGGAGCAGTTTGCTAAAACTGTTTTCATGGAATCTGCAATAGGATATTTTAGAGTGCGTTGAAGCCTTTGGTGAAAACGAAATATTCTCAGACAAAAAAAAAAACAAGCTTTCTGTGAAACTGCTTAGTGATGTGTGAATTCATCTCACAGAGTTACACCAATATTTTCATGCGCACTTTGGTAGCACTCTTTTTGGGATATGTGAGAAGTGATATTTTGAATCGCTTTGAAGCCAATAATGATAAAGGAAATATCCTCAGACAAAACAAGAAAGAAGCATTCTGAGAAACCACTTAGAGATGTATTAATTCATCTCAGAGAGTTACATGATTCTTTTCAAGGATCAGTTTTGTAGCACTGTTTTTGGAGAATCTGAGAAGTTATTTTCAATTGCAATGAAGTCTATGGTGACAAAGGAAATATCCTCAGAGAACAACTAGAAAGAAGCTTTCTGAGATATTTCTGTGTGATGTGTGAATTCATCTCACAGAGTTACACCTTTCCTTTCCTGGGGCATTTTGCTAACATGGGTTTCATGGAATCTGCAAAGGGATATTTGGCAGCGCACTGAGGCTTATACTGAAAAAGGAAATATATCTTCAGAAAAAAACTGGAAAGAAGCATTCTGAGAAACTGCTTTGTGATGTGGGAATTCATCTTACAGAATTGTACCATTCTTTTCATTGAGCAGTCTGATAACACTGTTTTCGTGGGTTCTGCAGAAAGATTGGGAAGCACATTGAAGCCTACAGTGACAATGGAAATATCCTCAGAAAAATACCAAAAAGAAGCTTTCTGTGAAATTTTTTTGTATTGTGTGAATTCATCTCACAGTGTTACACCATTCCTTTCATTGAGAAGTTTGCTAACACTTTTCTCCTGCAATCTACAGTGTTATATTCGGGAGTACATTGAGATCTATGATGAAAAAGGAAATCTCCTGAGAGAAAAACTAGAAAGAAGCTCTCTGAGAAAAAGCTGTCTGGTGGGTGAATTCATCTCACAGAGTTACACTGTTTTTTTCATTGAGCAGTTTGCTAACACTGTTTAGTTGTAATTTGCAATGGGATCTTTTGGAGCACATTGAAGCTTATGGAGACNCTTTCATTGAGAAGTTTGCTAACACTTTTCTCCTGCAATCTACAATGTTATATTCGGGAGTACATTGAGATCTATGATGAAAAAGGAAATCTCCTGAGAGAAAAACTAGAAAGAAGCTCTCTGAGAAAAAGCTTTCTGGTGTGTGAATTCATCTCACAGAATTACACTTTTTTTTTCATTGAGCAGTTTGCTAACACTGTTTAGTTGTAATTTGCAATAGGATCTTTTGGAGCGCATTGAAGCTTATGGAGACAAAGATAATATCCTCAGACAAAAAGTAGAAAGAAGCTTTCTGAGAAACTGCTTTGTGATTTGGGAATTCATCTCACGGAGTTATGGGTATCTTTTCATGAGCAGTTTGGTAGCACTGTTTTTATGGAATCTTCAATTGGACATTTTGGAGCACATTGAGGCATAGGGTGACAAAGGAATTATCCTCAGACAAAAACAAGATAGAAGATTTCTGAGAAACTGCTTTGTGATTTGTGTATTCATGTCACAGAGTTACACCTTTCTTTTCAATGAGCAGTTTGGTAGCTCTCTATTTGGTTAATCTGAGAAGGGATATTTTGTATCACATTGAAGCCTATGGTGACAAAGGAAATACCCTCAGATAAAAACTAGAAAAAATTTTTCTGAGAAACTTCTTTGTGAAGTGTGAATTCACCTCAAAGAATTACACATTTCTTTTCATGTAACATTCAGCTAACAGTGTTTTTGTGGAATCGGCAAAGGGATGTATGGTAGCACATTGCAACCTATGGTGAAAAAGGCAATATCCTCAGATAAAAACTGGAAAGAATCTTTCTGAAAAAGTGCTTTGTGATGTGCAAATTCATCTCACTGTGTCACACTGGTCTTTTCATTGACCTGTTTGCTAACACTGTTTTCACGGAATCAGTAATGGGATAATTCAGAGCATATTGAAACCTATGTTGACAAAGGAAATGTCCTCAGAAAAATACTAGAAAGAAGCTTCCTGAAAAACTACTTTGTGATGGATGAATTCATCTCACAGAGTTACACCTTTCTTTTCTTTGAGCAGTTTGGTAGCACTGTTTTTATGAAATCTGCAAAGGGATATTCAGGATTGCATAGGGTCCAATGGTGAAAAAGGAAATATCTTCAGGTAAACACTTGAGAGAAGTTTTCTGAGAAACTCCTTTGTGAAGTGTGCATTCATCTCATAGAGTTAAACTTTTCTGTTGAGGGACCACTTTGGCATCACTGTTTTTATGGTGTCTGAGAAGGGATGTTTCGGAGCCCATTGAAGCCTATGGTGGAAAAACAAATATCCTCATATAAAAACTAGAAAGAAGCCTTCTGACAAATCACTTTGTTATGTGTCAATTCATCTAACAGAGTTACGTGATTCTTTCCATGGAGCAGTTTGGTAGCACTGTTTTTGGGGATTCTGAGAAGGGATATTTTGGATCGCATTGAAGCCTACAGTGACAAAGGAAATATCCTTAGATAAAAACTAGAAGGAAGCTGTCTGAGACAGTTCTTTATGATGTGTGAATTCATCTCACAGAGGTACACCTTTCTTTTCAAGGAGCAATTTGCTAACACTGTTTTCGTGGAATCTGCAAAGGGATATTTGGGACAACATTGAAGCCTGTGGTGAAAAAGGAAATATCCTCAGATTAAAAGCAGACAGACAGTCTCTGAGAAACTGTTTTGTGATGTGTGAATTCATCTCACAGCATTACATTGTTCTTTTCTTGATCAGTTTGCTAACACTGTCTTCTGACAATCTGCAATGGGATATTTTGGAGCACATAGAAGCTTATGGTGATATATTAAACATCCTCATAGAAAAGGTAGAAAGAGGCTTTCTGAGAAACGGCTTTGTGATGTGTTAATTCATCTCACAGAGTTACATGATTCTTTTCATGGATGAGTTTGATGGCACAGTTTTGAAGAATCTGAGAAGGATTACTTTGTATCACTTTGAAGCCTACAATGACACAGGAAATATTCTCAGATAAAAACTAGAAAGAAACATTCTGAAAATGTTCTTTGTGATGTGTGAATTCATCTCAGAGAATTACGCTATTCTTTTCATGGAGCCGATTGCTAACACTGTTTCCATGTTATCTGCAAAGGGATATTTGGGAGTGCCTTGAGGCCTATGGTGAAAACAAAATATCCTCAGATTAAAACTAGAAAGAAGCTTTCTTGGAAACTGCTTTGTGATGTTTGAATTCATGTCACAGTGTTATACTGTTCTTTTCATTGAGAAGTTTGCTAACACTGTTTCCGTGGAATCTGCAAAGGAATATTGGAGGTCGCATTGAGGTCTATAGTGAAAAAGGAAATATCCTCAGATAAAAACTAGAAAGAAACTTTCTGAGAAACTGCTTTGTTATGTGTAAATTCATCTCACAGAGTTACACTGTTCTTTTAATTGAGCTGTTTGATAACGCTGTTTTGAGGAATCTGCAATAGGATATTTGGGAGGGCATTGAAGCCTATGGTGAAAAAGAAAATATCCTCAGAGAAAAACCAAGAAGAGGCTTTTGGTGAAATGTCTTTGTGATGTTTCAATTCATCTCACAGAGTTGCACTGTTCTTTTCATTTAGCAGTTTGGTAACACTGTTTTCTTGGAATCTGCAATGGAATATTTTGGAGTCCACAGAAGCTTATGATGACAAAGGAAATATCGTCTTATAAAAAGTAGAAAGAAGCTTTCTGAGAAATCACTTTGTGATGTGTTAATTTATCTCAAAGAGTTGCACAATTTCTTTCATTTAGCAGTTTGGTTGCACTGTTTTTGGGGAATCTGAGATGTGATATTAGGGATCGCATTGAAGCCTATGGTGACAAAGTAAATATCCTCAGATAAAAACTATGAAGAAGCTTTCTGAGAAAGTTTTCTGTAATGTGTGAATTAACCTAACAGACCTACACCATTCTATGCATTGAGCAGTTTGATATCCTTGTTTTCGTGGAATCTGCAACAGGATATTTGGGAGTGCTTTGAATCCTATGGTGACAAAGGAAATATCCTCACATGATAAACCAAAAAGAAGCTTTCTGAGAGATTGTTTTGGGATGTGTGAATTAATCTCACAGTGTTACACTGTTCTTTTCAATGAGCAGTTTACTAACACTGTTTTCTTGGCATCTGCACTAGGATATTTGGGAGTACATTGAAACCTATGGTGACAAAGAAATATCCTCAGATAAAAACCAAAAAGATGTTTTCTGAGGAACTACTTTGTGACGTGTGAATTCATCTCACAGGGTTACACTGTTCTCTTCAATTAGCAGTTTGATAACACAGTTTTCATAAATATGCAATAGAATATTTGTTAGCACATTGAAGCCTATGGTGACAAATGAAATGTCCTCAGATAAAAACTCAAAGGATGCTTTCTCAGAAACTGCTTTATGATGTGTGAATTCATCTCACGGAGTGACAGTGTTCTCATTGAGCAGTTTACTGAAACTGTTTTCTTGGAATTTGCAATGGGCTATGTCGAAGCGCATTAAAGCTTATGGTCACAAAGGAAATATCTCAGATAAAAACCAGAAAGAAGCCAGGCATTGTGGCTCATGCCTGTGATCCCAGCACTTTGAGAGTCCATGGCAGGCAGATCACAAGGTAAGGAGATCGAGACCACCCTGTGTAACACAGTGAAACCCCATCACTACTAAAAATACAAAAAATTAGCCGGGCATGGTGGTGATTGCCTGTAGTCCCAGCTACCCAGGAGACTGAGGTGGGAGAATGGTGTGAACCCAGGAGGCGAAGGTTGCAGTAAGCTGAGATCATGCCACTGCACTCCAGCCTGGGCAACAGAGTAAGACTTTGACAAAAATAAAAAATAAAAAATCAGAAAGAAGCTTTCCGAGAAAGTTCTTTGTGATATGTGATTTCATCTCACTGAGATACACCTTTCTTTTCATGGAGCATTTTGCTAGCACTGTTTTCTTGGAATCTGCAAAGGGATATATGGGAGTGCATTGAGGCCTATGGTGAAAAAGGAAATGTCCTCTGATAAAAACTAGAAAGAAACTTTCTGAGATATTTATTTGTGATGTATGAATTCAACTCACAGAGGTTCAGCTTTCTTTTCTTGGAGTGGTTTGCTATCACTGTTTCCATGGCATCTGCAAAGGAATATTTGGGAGTGAATTGAAGTTTATGGTGAAAAAGGAAATATCCTCAGATAAAAACCAAAAAGAAGCTTTTGGAGAGACTGCTTAGTGATATGTGAATTGATCTCACAGAGTTACACTGTTCTTTTCATTGAGCAGTGTACTAACAGTGTTTTCTTGGAATATGCAATGAGATATGTCAGAGCGCATTGAAGCTTAGGGTGACAAAGGAAATACCCTCATGTAAAAACTAGAAAGATGTTTTCTGAGGAAACCGCTTTGTGATGTGTGAATTCATCTCACAGAGTTACAGAATTCTTTTTATGGAGCTGTTTAGTATCACTGTTTTTAGGGAATCTGAGAAGGGATATTTTGGATCACAGTGAAGCCTATGGAGACAAAGGAAATATCCTCAGTTAAAAACTAGAAGGAAGCTTTCTGAGAAAGTTCTTCATGATGCATGAATTGATCTCATAGAGTTACAGCTTTCTTTTCATGGAGGAGACTGCTAACACTGTTTTCATGGCAACTGCAAAGAGATATTTGGGAGCGCCTTGAGGCCTACCTTGAAAATGGAAGCATCCACAGATAAAAACTAGAAAGAAGATTTTAGAGAAACTGCTGTGTGTTGTGTGAATTCATCTAACAGAGTCATACAGTTCTTTTAATACAGTAGTTTGCTAACAATGTTTTCGTGGAATCTGCAAAGGGATATATGGGAGCGACTTGAGGCCTATGGTGAAAAAGGAAATATCCTCAGATAAAAACTAGAAAGAAGCTTTCTGAGAAACTGCTTTGTGATGTGTGAATTCATCTCACAGAGTTACATGGTTCTCTTCAATGAACACTTTGCTAACAGTGCTTTCATGGAATCTGCAAA
>NW_016820353.1:0-1446 GCF_001698545.2 Rhinopithecus bieti | reverse complement strand
TAACCCTTTATCAGACATATGGTTTGCAAATATTCTCTCTAATTCTGTAGTTCGCCTTTGCAATTTGTTGATTATTTCCTTTGCTGTGCAGGAGCTTTTTAGTTTGATTTAATTCCATTTGTCATTTTTACTTTTGCTGTCTGTGCTTTTGGGTTAAAAAATTATTGGCTCAGACAGTGTCAAGAAGATTTTCCCTTATGTTTTAGTCCAGGAGTTTTATAGTTTCCAGTCTTATGTTAAGACCTTTAATTCATTTTGAGTTGAATTTTGCATATGGTGTAAGATAAGGGTCCAGTTTTCCCAGCAAGTATCAAAAGTGTATTATCCTTTACCCATTGCGTATTCTTGGCACCCTTGTTGAAGATCAATTCACAGTATATGTATGAACTTATTTCTGGGTTCTCTAATCAGATATTTGATATTATTTTTTAATCCACAAACATGATATATCTTTCTATTTATTTGCTTGTGTTTTAATTAATTTCATCCATGTTTTATAGTTTGCAATGTACAGGTCCTTCATTTCCTTGGTTAAGATTTTTTCCTAAGTATTTTATTCTTTTTGATGCTGTTATAAATAGAAATGTTGTCTTAATTTTCTTTTTGAATAATTCATTGTTACTCTATAGAAATACAACTGATTTTCACATGATGATTTTGTATCCTGCAACTTTACTGAATTTATTTATTCATTCTAACAAATATTTTGCAGAATTTTTGCAGAGTTAGTGTTTTCTACATGTAAAATCATGTCACCTTCAAACAGATAATTTCACTCCTGATTTGAATGTCTTTTATTTCTTTTTCTTGTCTAATAGTTTTAGCTGGGATTTCCAATACTATTTTGAATAGAAGGTGTGAAAGTGGACCTCCTTGATTTGTTCCAGATCTCAGATGAAAGCTTTTAGTTATTCACCATTGGGCATGTTGTTAGCTGTGAGTTTTTCATATACAGTCTTCATTGTGCTAAGGTAAGTTCTTTCTATAACTCATTTGTTGAGAGTTGATTTTTTTAAAAAAATTCTTTAAAGGGTGTTGACAGGAAAAGAAAACCAAACACCGCATGTTCTCACTCGTAAGTGGGAGTTGGACAAGGAGAAAACATGGACATAGGGAGGGGAAGAACACACACTGGGGCCCCTTGGCAGGTAGGGAGCAAGGGGAGGGAGAGCATGAGGACAAATATCTAATGCATGCGGGGCTTAAAACCTATATGATGGGTTAATAGGTGCAGCAAACCACCACGGCACATGTATACGTATGTAACAAACCTGCACGTTCTGCACATGTATTGCAGAATGTAAAATTTAAAAAGTAAAATAAAAAAAAAGATAAAAGGGTGTTGAGTTTTTTCCCAACGGCTTTTATTACATCTGTTGAGATGATCATGTGATTTTTCCCCTTCATTCTGTTAATGTAATGTATTACATTGATTTGCACATGTTA
>NW_016820352.1:0-267 GCF_001698545.2 Rhinopithecus bieti | reverse complement strand
CTCTTTTTCTGGTCTACAAAGGGATATTCGGGAGCACATAGAGCCCAATGGTGAAAAAGGAAATATCTTCAGGTGAAAACTGGAGAGAAGCTTTCTGAGAAACTCCTTTGTGATGTGTGCATTCATCTCATAGAGCTCAACGTTTCTGTTGAGGGCGTACTTTGGCATCACAGTTTTTGTGCTGTCTTAGAAGGGATATTTAGGAGTGCATTGAAATCTGTGGTGGAAAAGGAAATATCTTCAGATAAAATTAAAAGAAGCTTCCTG
>NW_016820351.1:0-679 GCF_001698545.2 Rhinopithecus bieti | reverse complement strand
GTTTTTAACTGATGATATTTCCTTTATCAGCATAGGCCTCAATGCGATCCACTATAGCCCTTCTCAGGTTCCTCAAAGACAGTGTTAATGAACTGCTCCATGAAACAAAAGTGTAACTCCGTGAGATGAATTCACCCATCACCAAGAAGTTTCTTAGAAAGCTTCTTACTAGTTTTCATCTGAGGATATTTCCTTTGTCACCGTAAGCTTCATTGCGCTAAGAAGTATCCCATTGCAGATTTCCAGAAAACTTTGTTAGCAAACTGATCACTGAACAGAAACGTGTAACTCTGTGAGTTGCATTCACACATCGCAATGCAGTTTCTCAGAAGGCTTCTTTCCAGTTTTTTTCTGAGGATAATTCCTTTTTGACCATAGCCCTCAATGAGCTCCCAAATATCAGCTTGCAGAATCCACGACAACAGTGTTATCAAACTGTTCCAAGAAGGGAAGGTTGGAACTCTGTGTGATGAAGTCACACATTAGAAAGCAATATCTCAGAAAGTTTCTCTCTAGTTTTTCCCTGAGCATATTTCCTCTTTCACCATGGGCCCCAATGGGCTCCCCAATATCACTTTCCAGATTCCACGAAAAGAGTGTTAGCAAACTGCTTCAAGAGGAGTAAGCTGTAACTCTTTGATCTGAAGTCACAGATCACAAAGAAGTTTCTCAGAACGCT
>NW_016820350.1:0-310 GCF_001698545.2 Rhinopithecus bieti | reverse complement strand
CACACACCAGGACCTATTATGGGGAGGGGAGAGGGGGTAGGGATTGCATTGGGAGTGATACATGATGTAAATGACGAGTTGATGGGTGCAGCACACCAACATGGCACAAGTATACATATGTAACAAACCTGCAAGTTGTGCACAGGTACCCTAGAACTTAAAGTATAACAAACAAAAAAAAGAATAGACAACAGTTGCAATGCATAGGCTAAATCATGGATGCGCCAGGTAATTAATCATGTACTGAGAAAATAGTATGATTTCAACCAATCTCCTGTCAACTATATACAGTTACACGCATATGCATGTC
>NW_016820349.1:0-756 GCF_001698545.2 Rhinopithecus bieti | reverse complement strand
GCTCAATTCCCACTTATGAGTGGGAACATGGGGTGCTTGGTTTTCTGTTCCTGTGCCAGTTTGCTGAGAATGATGGTTTCCAGCTTCATCCATGTCCCTGCAAAGGACATGAACCCATTCTTTTTTATGGCTGCATATTATTCCATGGTGTATATGTGCCACATTTTCTTTATCCAGTCTATCATTAATGGGCATTTGGTTTGGTTCCAAATCTTTGCAATTGTAAATAGTGCTGCAATAAACATACGTGTGCATGTGTCTTCATAGTACAATGACTTATAATCTTTTGGGTATATGCCCAGTAATGGGGTTGCTGGGTCAAACGCTACACTGACTTCCATAATGATTGAACTAATTTATATTCCCACCAACAGTGTGGAAGCATTCCCATTTCTCCACAGCCTCACCAGCATCTGTTGTTTCCTGGCTTTTTAATAATCACCATCCTAACTGGTGTGAGATGGTATCTCATTGTGGTTTTGATTTGCATTTTTCTAGTCACCAGAGACGAGCTTTTTTTCATGTGTCTGTTGGTCGCATAAATGTTTTCTTTTGAGAAGTGTCTGTTCATATCCTTTGCCCCCTTTTTGATGCGATATGCCCCCTTTTTGATGGGGTTGTTTTTCTCGTAAATTTAGGTTCCTTGTAGATTCTGGATATTAGACCTTTGTCAGATAGGTAGCTTGCAAAAATTTTCTCCCATTTTGTAAGTTGCCTGTTCACGCTGATGATAGTTTATTTTGCTGTGCTGAAGCT
>NW_016820348.1:0-1233 GCF_001698545.2 Rhinopithecus bieti | reverse complement strand
AATATTTCCTATGTCAGCATAATCTTCAATACGCTCCAAAATACCTCATTGCAGATTCTGAGAAAACAGTGTAAGCAAACTGTTCAGTGAAAAGGACAGTGTAACTCTCTGAGTTCAATTCACACATCACAAAGCAGTATCTTAGAAAATTCTTTTTGTTTTTTATCTGAGGATATTTCCTTTGTCACCACAGGCTTCAATGAGCTCCCAAATATTCTGTTGCAGATTCCACGTAACAAGTGTTAGCAAACCACTCAATGAAAAGACTGATTGAACTCTGTGAGATTAATTCACACATAATAAAGAGCTTTCTCAAAAAGATCCTTTCTAGTTTTTATCTGACGATATTTCCTTTGTCACCATAGGCTTCAATGCAATCCCAAATATCCCTTCTCAGATTCCTCAAAAACGGTGCTACCAAAATGAACCATTAAAAGAATCGTGTAACTCTATGAGATGAATTCACAAATCACAAAGGCTTTGTCAGAAAGATTCTTTCTAACTTTTGTCTGAGGATATTTCCTTTGTCTCCATAAGCTTCAATGTGCTCCCAAATATCCTAATGTAGATTCCACAAAAACTGTGTTATCAAATTGCTCAATGAAAAGAACAGTGTAACTCTGTGAGATGAATTCTCACATCACAAAGCAGTTTCTCTGTAAGCTTCTTTCTGGTTCTTATCTGCAGGTATTTCCTTTTTCACTTTAGGCCTCAATGTGCTAACAAATATCCATTTGCAGATTCCACAAAAACAGTGTTAGTAAATGGCTACATGAAAAGAAGAGTGTAACTCTGTGAGATGAATACACACATCACAAAGAACTTTCTCAGAATGCTTCTCTCTATCTTTTATCCGAGGGTATTTCCTTTTCAACATAGGCTTCAATGCAATCCAAAGTATCCCTTCTCAGATTTCCTCAAAAGCAGTGCTACCAAAAGGCTACATGAAATGAAACATGTTACGCTGTTTGATGCATTCACAAATCACAAAGCAGCTTCTCAGAAAGCTTCTTTCTAGTTTTTGTCTGAGGGTATTTCCTTTTTAACCATAAGCTTGAATGCATTCCAAAACATACCATTGCAGATTCCAAGAAAACAGTGTAGCAAACTGTTCAATGAAAAGAACAGTTTAACTCTGTGAGATGAATTCACACATCATGAAGCAGTTTCTCAGAAAGCTGCTTTTGTTTTTTATTGGAGGATATTTCCTTTGTCACCATAGGCTTCATTGCA
>NW_016820347.1:0-333 GCF_001698545.2 Rhinopithecus bieti | reverse complement strand
ATGGATGATGGATGGATGGATGGATGGATGGATGGATGGATGGATGATGGATGGATGATGGATGGATGATGGATGGATGGATGGATGATGGATGGATGGATGGATGGATGGATGGATGATGGATGGATGATGGATGGATGGATGGATGGATGATAGATGGATGGATGGATGGATGGATGATGGATGGATGGATGATGGATGGATGGATGGATGATGGATGGATGATGGATGGATGGATGGATGGATGGATGGATGGATGGATGGATGATGGATGGATGGATGGATGATGGATGGATGGATGGATGGATGATGGATGGATGGATGGATGGATGG
>NW_016820346.1:0-801 GCF_001698545.2 Rhinopithecus bieti | reverse complement strand
ATTTTATACCTATATCTATTATAACTGTTATGTCTATATTTTGTAGTTATATCTATGATGTCTTTATTTTATATCTATATCTATTCTGTCTGTATTTTATACCTATATCTATTGTGCCTTTTTTTATACCTACATCAATTATATCTATTATGTCTATACTTTATAACGGTATCTATTATATCTATTATGTCTGTATTTTATACCTATATCTATAATGTCTATATTTTAACCTGTATGTATTTTATCTATTATGTCTATATTTTATACCTATATCAATTATATCTATTATGTCTACCTTTTATACCTGTATCTATTATATCGATTAAGTCTATATTTTATACTTATATCTATTATATCTATTTTGTCTGTATTTTATACCTATATTTATTGTAACTATTGTCTATATTTAATAACGATATATCTTATATCTATTATGTATATATTTTATACCTATATCTATTATGTCTATATTTTATACCGCTATCTACTCTATCTATTATATCTATATTTTATATCCATATCTATTATGTGCATATTTTATGCCTATATCTATTATATCTATTATGTCTATATTTTATACCTATATCAATTATACCTATTATGTCTATAATTTATACCTATATCTATTATATCTATTATGTCTATATTTCATGCCTACATCTATTATATCTATTTTATCTATATTTTATAGCTATATCTATTATATCTTTTATGTCCATATTTTATACATTTAAGTATTATATCTATTACGTCTACATTTTATAGCTCTATCAATAATATCTGTTATGTCTATATTTTATA
>NW_016820345.1:0-756 GCF_001698545.2 Rhinopithecus bieti | reverse complement strand
CTGAGGCGAGCGGATCACCTGAGATCAGGAGTTCGAGACCAGCCTGGCCAGCATGCTGAAACCCCCTCTTTACTAAAAAAAAAAAAAAAAAAAATTAGCCAGATGTGGTGATGTGTGCCTGCAATCCCAGCACTTTGGGAGGCCGAGGCGGGCGGATAACCTGAGATCAGGAGATTGAGACCAGCCTGGCCAATGTGGTGAAACCCCGTCTCTCCTAAAAATACAAAATTAGCCAGGTGTGGTGATGCGTGCCTATAATCCCAGCTACTTGGGAGTCTGAGGCAGGAGAATTGCTTGAACCTGTAATCCCAGCTACTTGGGAGTCTGAGGCAGAAGAATTGCACTCCAGCCTGGGCAACAAAGGCAAAACTCTGTTTTTTTTTTTTTTTTTTGACACGGAGTCTCGCTCTATCGCCCAGGCTGGAGTGCAGTGGCCGGATCTCAGCTCACTGCAAGCTCTGCCTCCCGGGTTTACGCCATTCTCCTGCCTCAGCCTCCCGAGTAGCTGGGACTACAGGAGCCCACCACCTCGCCCGGCTAGTTTCTTGTATTTTTTTAGTAGAAACGGGGTTTCACCGTGTTAGCCAGGATGGTCTCGATCTCCTGACCTCGTGATCCACCCGTCTCGGCCTCCCAAAGTGCTGGGATTACAGGCTTGAGCCACCGCGCCCGGCCTAAAACTCTGTTTTAAAAAAAAAAGTGCAAAGAGAAAAAGGAATAAAAAGACAAAGCAAAATATATCCCGAGAACTGGGAT
>NW_016820344.1:0-1669 GCF_001698545.2 Rhinopithecus bieti | reverse complement strand
GAGACGGAGTTTCCTTCTGTCGCCCAGGCTGGAGTGCAGTGGCGCAATCTCGGCTCACTGCAAGCTCCGCCTCCCGGGTTCCCGCCGTTCTCCTGCCTCAGCCTCCGTAGTAGCTGGGACTACAGGTGCACGCCACCACGCCCAACTAATTTTTGTATTTTTAATAGAGACGGAGTTTCACCATTTTGGCTAGGATGGCCTCGATCTCTTGACCTGTGATCCGCCCGCCAGCTTCTCTCAGCCACAGGGATCATCTTTTAAGAGTTAGTTTTGCCGGGCGCAGTGGCTCATGCCTGTAATCCCAGCACTTTGGGAGGCCGAGGCGGGCGGATCACGAGGGCAGGAAATCGAGACCATCCTGGCTAACACGGGGAAACCCCGTCTCTACTAAAAATACAAAAAACTAGCCGGGCGAGGTGGCGGGCGCCTGTAGTCCCAGCTACTCCGGAGGCTGAGGCAGGAGAATGGCGTGAACCTGGGAGGCGGAGCTTGCAGTGAGCCGAGATTGCGCCACTGCACTCCAACCTGGGCGACAGAGCGAGACTCCTAGTTTTGAGGCAGAAGGGTTAGGCAGGGCGAGGGCAGAGCAGACGCGTCCTCGTGGCTGGGGCTCCAGAGCAAACCACCTGCCTCACCAGCCCTGGAGCTCGCGCCGCTTGGCCTTACCTCACTCGTGCTGTCCCTCCCGTTAGCTTGCCTGGCTTTGTGTCACCTGACGCGCCATGTCTTGCCTACCTGGGCTCTGTCCTCAACTCTGCCACCATCGCTGTGTGGCTGTGCTTGCCCTGCAGCCCGACCCCTGCCTCGCCCACTCTGAGCCTCCGTGCCAGCCCATGTATGCCACGGAAATATGGGTGTTGGAATTGTGGTGTTTTACGACCTTCTTAACACCGTCTGCATACGTGCTAAGCAGTCTGAGCCAGTTCAGAAAGGAGTAGATGGAAGATGTTGAGCGCCTGTTAACGTCCAAAAAACTTTCAAAAAAAAAAAAAAACAAAACAAAAAACAAAAAACTGTCTTCAAAACTGTAATACCACATTACAAACATTGTGGTATTGTTTCATAAACATCTTTGTGATAAAATTTTGTACTGTTTTAGTACTGTGCATTATAGAGATGTATAGTCAAAAATGTTTTGCTTAAGTGTTAAATACAACTGAAGCACTTTTAAAAAGTTAGCTTTGAGCTTTATATCAGGAATTGTCTGAACTATTTGCCTTAAGATACCTTTTCTGCGGTTGTTACCCTGGTCTTTTCACCAATATGCTACTTTTTCTTGGGGGGGGGGGCTGTCATATATACAATCTATAGTATCGGTTTATATAGCATATATTGTATTGTAAGCCATTTTTTCAGTTGCTTGTTGAATGAGACCTGGTCTGGTTCAATTGAATTTAAGGCCATTTGAATGACCTAAAGGGTAACTTTTTCTTCTAAAAAATAAGACCTGGGCCGGGCGCGGTGGCTCAAGCCTGTAATCCCAGCACTTTGGGAGGCCGAGACGGGCGGATCACAAGGTCAGGAAATCGAGACCATCCTGGCTAACCCAGTGAAACCCCGTCTCTACTAAAAGTACAAAAAATTAGCCGGGTGTGGTGGCCTGTGCCTGTAGTCCTAGCTACTTGGGAGACTGAGGCAGAAGAATTGCTAGAACCCGGGAGGGAGAGGT
>NW_016820343.1:0-1857 GCF_001698545.2 Rhinopithecus bieti | reverse complement strand
CGGGCGGGGGAAATTATAAAATGCATTCTCACAAAACAACTCCTTTTGTCCTAAAGTCTCCCTCGGCAGCCTTCTGGGGTCACGTCTGTCGGAAGAAATCCTTTCTGTGAGCGAAAGGGAGCGACACATATATCACGGCTCCTGCAGCGGACGAGCCTGCGGCCGCGCGAGTCGCCGCTGACAGATCGGCGCTGATAACCCCGCGACGTTCATTTCCAGTCCCTTTGCCCGCTAGGGACCGTATCAGTTTGTACAGAGTTGTGATAACTGTTTGGAGGGAGCGAAGAGGGGGTGTGTATATGAACGTGGGGGTGGGGAAGCAGCATTCAGCTCTGGGTCCAGGGAAGGTGACACCCCCTCTTCGCAGTGACTTACCTGCGACTTACCTGAAACTCTCCAGGGAAATCTCAGTGCAAACGGGACATCAAAAGTTGGAGAGCGTCCTCGAACACGACTTATGTGGAAGCCCTTTTCCATTCTGCGCACCCCATAGACTACCTTTCCGTACAGGACGACCCGAGTTAAATTTCCCAAAGGTCAGCTGGGGAATTTTGTCGTGAGCTTCCCGAAACCACCACGACCTGAGCCCTAGCATCCCTAGCGAGATAGGGTCGGAGAAAGTTTAAGGTCTGTCGCACACAACCGCAGGGCAAAAAGCGCATTTGCTGTGAAGGGGCTAGGTGCGGGTTGGGGGGCGGGGGGGCGCAGAGCACATTTTCCCCTCCTTCTGGGGGCGTGCTGACCCAGGGGCTGGAGCGCCCCTCCCGCCGCGGCGGCGACGCGGGGCTGTGCACTGCCAACTCTTCCCGTGCCAAGGCTCCCTCCTCCTCCCTCGTGTGGGTGTGTGTGTGCGACTGCGAGAGCGGGAGGGTGCACAGCCGCTGGGTGGGTGCGGGTCGCCAGCCAGGTCAGGCGTTCTGTGGCCTCCGCCCCTCCCCCAGCGTCCCTGGGCTCGGCGTCCCCCGGGTGGACTCGCCCCCACTCCGGGGACAGGGGTCGCGGCTCAGTCCACGCCCGCAGGCAGCGCGGCGCTCATTGTCTGCCTGGGCGGCGCGCTCCCCTCCCCCTCGCCGTCCCCTCCCCACCCTCTTTTCTCTCCTCCCCTAGATCCCTCCTCCTCCTCTTCACCTCCAGCGCCCAGCTGCTCGCTGAGCGCAGTTCCGACCCACAGCCTGGCACCCTTCGGCGAGCGCTGTTTGTTTAGGGCTCGGTGAGTCCAATCAGGAGCGCAGGCTGCAGTTTTCCGGCAGAGCAGTAAGAGGCGCCTCCTCTCTCCTTTTTATTCACCAGCAGCGCGGCGCAGACCCCGGACTCGCGCTCGCCTGCTGGCGCCCTCGGCCTCTCTCCACGCCTGGGAGCACCCTCCGCCGCGGCCGTTCTCCATGCGCAGCGCCCGCTCGAGGTTCGGCTGCTTCCTCCTCGCGCGATCTCCCCCCTTCCCTCCCCTCCACCCCTACTCGTCGCGGGCCCCTGGGCCTCCGGAGCTCCGGCTCTCTCCAGGCCGCGGTCGGCTCCGAGGGAGTCTCCCTCCTCCCCTCCGGGCGGGCTGAGGCGGCTCCCAGACTCCCGGGACACCGCGGACCAACTTCTAGTCTCTTTTCCTCTCCTCGAAGCGCTTATCTGCGCGCAGCCTTATCTCCGAGTTATCTCGGCGCAAAGGGGCGGGAGCCGGTAGTTAGGCAGGCAGAGAAACTTCTTTCTTGCTATCTAGCCAGGTCTGTGTGTGGGCATTAATTTTAGTGTGGTAATCTCCGATGAGCCGAGGCGATTTGGAAGAGCAGCCTAGAGGAGGCCAGCCCGGCTGCATTTCTCCTCCCTCCCCCACTCCTCCGATTCTCCCTGTCATTCTTCCTGCTA
>NW_016820342.1:0-753 GCF_001698545.2 Rhinopithecus bieti | reverse complement strand
TGCATGCCTATAATCCCAGCTACTCGGGAGACTGAGGCAGGAGAATCGCTTGAACTCGGGAGGCTGAGGTTGCAGTGAGCTGAGATCATGCCATTGCCCTCCAGCCTAGGCAACAAGAGTGAAACTTGGTCTCAAAAAAAAAAAAAAAAAAGGCAACCTACCAACCTACCAGTGGGAAAAGATGTGGAGGCAAAAGACAGTAATATAGTGATATTGACAATCTTGACACTGTGAGGGTCTAGGCTAATGTGTGTGTCTTAGTTTTTTTTAACAAAAAAGCTTAAAAAGTAAAATAAAATAAAAACTTTTAAATAAAAAAGCTTACAGAATAAGGTCATAAGGAAAATATTCTTGTACAAATACACAGTGTGTGTTTTAAGCTAAGTGCTATTACAAAAGAGTAAAAAAGTTTAAAAAATTAAAAAGTTTATAAAGAAAAAGTTATAATAAACTAAGGTTAATTTATTATTGAAGAAAAAATTAAATAAACTTAGAGTAGCCTAAGTATACAGTTTCTATAAAGCCTACAGTAGTAAATAGTAATGTCCTAGGCCTTCACAGTCACTCTTACGACTCACGCAGAGCAACTTTCAGTTATGAAAGCTCCATTCACGGTTAGTGCGTGCCTTAGACAGGTGTACCTTTTTTTTTTTTTTTTTTTTTTTTTTGAGACGGAGTTTTGCTCTTGTTGCCTAGGCTGGGCAGGCTGGAGTGCAATGGCACGATCTCGGCTCGCCACAACCTCTGCCTCCT
>NW_016820341.1:0-654 GCF_001698545.2 Rhinopithecus bieti | reverse complement strand
GTGATGAGCTGTATTCCTTTGGAGGGGAGATAGACTCTGATTTTTTGAATTTCCACCTTTTCTGAACGGCTTTTTCCACATATTTGTGGTATTATCTGCCTTTGGTCTTTGATGATGGTGACGTATTGATGGGTTTTTGGTGTGGGTGTCTTTTCTGTTTGTTAGTTTTCCTTCAAACAATCAGGACACTCAGCTGTAGGTCTGTTGGAGTTTGCTTGAGGTCCAATGCAGACCCTGTTTGTCTGGGTATCAGCAGGGGAGGCTGCAGAATATAGAATATTGCTGAACAGCAAGTGTTGCTGTCTCATTCTTGCTCTGGAAGCTTTGTCACAGGCATGTACCACACATGTATGAGGTGTTGGTCTGCACCTACTGGGGGATGTCTCCTAGTTAGGCTACTCGGGTCGGGTACACACTTGAGCAGGCAGTCTGTCTGTTCTCAGGTCTCAGCCTCCATGCTGGGAGAGCCACTACTCTCTTCAACATTGTCAGATGGGGGCATTTACCTCTACTGAGGTTTCAGCTCCTTTTTGTTTAGCTATGACCTGTCCCCAGAGGAGGATTTTATAGAGGCAGGCTGCCCTGCTTGAGCTGTGGTGGGCTCCACCCAATTCGAACTTCCCAGTGGCTTTGTTTACCTTCTTAGTCTCAGCA
>NW_016820340.1:0-654 GCF_001698545.2 Rhinopithecus bieti | reverse complement strand
TACATATGTGTGTGTGTACATATATATATATATATATATATATATAGTAAAAGCAGGGTATTAGTAAAAATGTAGCCACTGTCATTTGTTTCTTGATTTTGAATTCTCAGATTTGAATTGTTTTTGAATTGTCTTTTTTGAATTCATTAAACAGAGAAATATAGTGGTAGCCTCCAGGTTCTAAATGTGCCAGAAGGAACCTAAATATTTACTAGTGAATCTGTATCTGCTGAATGGATTGCTACATTTTATCATTTGAATTTACTTTCTTCCTTTTTCCCATGTTACTATATAATTATATTTCTCTGGTGTGAGTTTAGAACAGATTGACACTCAAATACATTGGCAATATCAATTGCTATTCTTTCTCTTTCACATTAGATAACTTCTTTTAAAAGGATGCTTTAATAATTTTATATTTAAACTAAATTATAAAATAGTTATTTGAAAGTCATAATTAGGTTTAGAAAATAAATTGATCACATTTCTAGAGACCTGCAACACATTATGCATGTAATAATTGTCCAATAAATGATAAATAATATCTGAATATAGCCATGTGTGAACACATTTACCAGGATATATTTATTTACTAACTATAAAAAATCTGTATTATTTTAAGTCTTCTTTTATATTTAAGGAGAGGATATGGTC
>NW_016820338.1:0-1669 GCF_001698545.2 Rhinopithecus bieti | reverse complement strand
GGATGTCATTAACCAATCCCCATAGTGGGTTGGACGTCTAGGTTGTTTCCAACTATTTGCTTTTATAATTATCCATTATAATGGTGAAAAATTGGAAACAACCTAAATGTCCAATAATACAGGCATTAATTCTCTAAAAAGTGAGTATCAAATAGCCAAAAAAAGACATTAAAGACCCAGAAGTGTTGCTAATTGATCAAAAATACATTAAAGACCATTTCAGGTCAGATGCAGTGGCTCACACCTGTAATTCCAGCACTTTGGGAGGCTGAAGCAGGCAGATCAGTTGAGGTCAGGAGTCTGAGACAAGCCTGGCCAACATGGCAAAACCACATCTCTACTAAAAGTACAAAAATTAGGCTGGGTGCAGTGGCTCATGTCTGTAATCCCAGCACTTTGGGAGGGCAAGGAGGGCAGATCACCTGAGGTCAGGAGTTCAAGACCAGTCTGACCAACATGGTGAAACCCTGTCTCTACTAAAAATACACACACACACACAAACACAAACACATACACACACACACACAAAAGCTAGCCATGGTGGCATGCATCTGTAACCCCAGCTACTCAGGAGGCTGAGGCAGGAGAACTGCTTGAACCCAGGAGACAGAGGTTACAGTAAGCTGAGATAGCACCAACGCACTCCAAGTCTGGGCAACAAGAGTTAGCCTCCATCTCGGGGGGGAAAAAAAGACCATTTTGTCCAATATAAACTCTTTCAAAATATATACTCAAGCACAGAGAAGTTAGAAGCATAGAGATGTCATCAATGATAATTTCAGGAAAGAATTCTAAGGTGATTTTTTTTTGGTTATCTCCATTTTATTTTCTTTTTTATTTTTTGGGGACAGAAAATGCTTGCTCTGTCACCCAGGCTGGGGTGCAGTGACGTGATCAGGACTTACTGCAGCCTCGACCTCCCAGGCTCAAGCAATCCTACCTCATTCTCCCAAGTAGCTGAGACTATAGGTGCATGCTACCACGCTGGCCTAATTTTTGTATTCTCGTATTTCTTGCAGAAATGCGGTTTTGCCATGCTGCCCAAGCTGGTCTCAACTGATCTTCCCACCTCGGCCTCCCAGTGTGCTGGGATTACAAGTGTGAGCCATGTGTGCCGGGCCTATGTTTTCTTTTCTATAATGATCATGACCATGGATTTCATGTACCAACATTTTTCTAACAATAATATTTACAAAGCATACTATGAAAATGTTCAGAGAAAAGAAGAATACAAAATTGTAAAATCATATATAACCAGTTTTTTTTTTTCTTTTTTTTTAAAGGCAGGAAAGAAACAAAGTAGATTGTCCAGGAAGACAATTACTTCTACTTTGTATTTCTCTGGTGAACTCATTAAAAGTTCCAGGAGTAGAATCACAGGTCAAAGTACCCTGGCTTTAACTTCTGGTTCAGAGAATCCTAACAACTGACATTGTCACCAGCAAGGTCTTTGACTACCTGAATAACTCTCACCTTAAAGCAATTCTCATCTGACATTAGCTGCTCAGCTTTCCGCTGATACGTTGACTCCAGGAGGCTCCTTGAGTTCTGCGTGTTCAGCTGGCCTCCGGTGGCCCCATTATTATTTTCTGCCAGGTAAAGGTCAGTCACCTGCACACAGATCTCATCACTCACGATATGCTGCAGCTAGAATCAAACAAAGGCAAGA
>NW_016820337.1:0-1753 GCF_001698545.2 Rhinopithecus bieti | reverse complement strand
GCCCGCGCGCCCCGCGCGGTGGCCGAGTCGCGAACCGCGCCTGCGACCCGGCGTCCGGGCGCGCCGGAGAGGACGCGAGGAGCCATGAGGCGCCAGTCTGCGAAGGTGGCGGCGCTGCTGCTCGGGCTGCTCTTGGAGGTAGGGGCCGGGGACCGGGCACTGCCGGAGGCGCGGCTCCCACCATGCTGGCGGCTGGGGGCGCGCAGTTCCGAGGCGCCCGAGAGGACCTTGCCGGAGAGCGCAGACGATGGAGGCACGGGGAGCCGCAGCCCTGCGCGCCTCCCGGAGCTGGGAGGTGCGGGACCCTGGTGGCGGGGAGGCTCCCGGCTCCGGTCCGCGCCTTCGTCGTTCCTTCGGTTTTCGCACCCCGCCCCCACCCTGCGGGTGAGCGCGTTTCCCGCGCCGGTCGCCTCCGTTAGCTCGGGGTGACCTTTGTGCACCGTCCGCTCCTTTTCCCAGCCTCGAAGGGCCGAGGATGGATGGACCCCGGGTAGCGGGGTAGGGGTGGTCCTCGGGCGCGGCGCAGGCGCCGGGAGGCCGGGGCACCGGGCAGTTCGGGATTAGGAAAGGATGGGTGCTGAGCCTGGGTAAGGGGAGCGGGCGGAGGGGACTGTGGGGAAGTGTCGCTGGAGCTGTGGAGGTGAGCAGCGGGAGGAGGCGTTCCCGCGTGTGAAAAGGAAGCGCAGCCTTCAGGTGCGGGGAGGAGATTCCGCGGAGAGCCTGGCTGGGTGGGGGTGCGGAGCCGAAGCCGGCGGGGAACTTGTTGAGCGGCTCTCGGTTGCGAGCGTCCGTGACCGCAGCCTTGGCTGGGACCGCGGCTGCTCCTGGCTGTGAAATTGCATCCTCGGATGCGGCCACCCACTTGTCACTAAAGCAGGTTCCTTAAAATGCGAACTAGAGGAATTCTGGCGTGGGGTGTCCAGTCTGAATCAGGGCTTGTTCAACTTTTTCCTCAGCTTCGTTATTCTGAAGGAAATTTGCATTAAATTAATGAAGTCAAAGTAAATAGGTAATGAGTCCCATGCCTCTGTTTTAGGAAGTTGTGAAACTGTTTTCCTTAATCGTTGGAGATTGATGCTGGAAATTACTAGTTTGTCTTCGCCCTTTATTTAAAATTAATTATTACAAAATGTTGGAGGAAAAGTGTTTTCCTGAAAGGAAGGCTGGTGGACAAATTTCTCCTTGCTCCAGGCTCCGCCATCGCCAAGACTTCCTGTTTCTGTTCGGAAATATTTCCCTAGCTTGGTATTTAATGTTTTCGTGGAGTGCTCTGCTTGCATTCTTTGCATTTGTTCAGAATTTTAGAACCTTAGGAATCACATTCTCTGAGTGACTCACCATAGAGAACAAAGAAGTGCATCAGAGACCACTAATCACATGACAACAGATGTGTATGTACCTTAATGTGTGTACCTACACTTGCAATCTGTATTTTTTATTTTATTTATTTATTTATTTATTTAAATATTTATTTTTGGGACGGAGTCTCGTTCTGTGGCCCAGGCTGGAGTGCTATGGCGTGATCTTGGCTCACTGCAACCTCCGCCTCCTGGGTTCAAGCTATTCTCCTGCTTCAGCCTCCGCGGTCGCGGGGACTACAGGCGCCCACCACCATGCCCGGCTAATTTTTGTATTTTTAGTACAGAAGGAATTTCGTCATGTTGGTCAGGCTGGTCTCGAACTCCTGAGCTCAGGTGAGCCGCCCGCCTCGGCCTCCCAAAGTGCTGGGATTACAGGGTGAGCCACCGCGCCC
>NW_016820336.1:0-1670 GCF_001698545.2 Rhinopithecus bieti | reverse complement strand
TTCTTTAATCTGTCTTGGATTAATTTTGTATAAGGTGTAAGGAAGGGATCCAGTTTCAGCTTTTTACAGATGGCTAGCCAGGTTTCAATATGGGGAAACATGTTTCTAAAAATGTTGTGGGGAAAAGAGAGAGAGATAAGATTGTTACTGTGTCTATGTAGAAATGGAACACATAAGAAACTGCATTTTGATCTGTACTAAGAAAAATTGTTTCTGCTTTGAGATGCTGTTAACCTGTAACTTTAGCCCCAACCCTGTGCTCACAGAAGCATGTGCTGTGTTGAATCAAAGTTTAATGGATTTAGGGCTGTGCAGGATGTGCCTTGTTAACAACATGTTTGCAGGCAGTATGCTTGGTAAGAGTCATAGCCATTTTCCATTCTCAATTAAACCAGGGACACAATGCACTGCAGAAAGCCGCAGGGACCTCTGCTAAGAAAGCCTGGTTTTCCCCACACTGAGACAGCCTGAGACATGGCTGCGCGGAAAAGGAAAGACCTTACCATCCCCCAGGCCGACACCGGTAAAGGGTCTGTGCTGAGGAGGAGTGAAAGAGGGAGGCCTCTTTGCAATTAAGAGGAAGGCTTCTGTCTCCTGCTCCTCCCTGGGAATGGAATGTCCTGTGGCTAGAGGCGAGATATGCTTTGTTATTCTTTGCTACACTGAGTTGTTTGTGTAAAGTGAAACATAAATCTGGCCTACGTGCACATCTAGGCACAGTACCTTTCCTTGAACTTATTCATGATACAGATTCCTTTCCTCACATGTTTCCCTGCTGACCTTCTCCCCACCTGTTGCCCTGCTACACTCCCCTCACTAAGACAGTAAAAATAATGATCAATAAATACTGAGGGAACTCAGAGGTCAGCACCCATGAAGGTCCTCTGTATGCTGAGTGCCCGTCCCCTGGGCCCACTGTTCTTTCTCTATACTTTGTGTCTTATTTATTTTCTCAGTCTCTCATCCCACCTGATGAGAAATACCCCCAGGTATGGAGGGGCTGGCCCCCTTCAAATTGTCAAATGGTTCTCATCTATAAAATGCTAATATCTGATAGGCAGCTCAGGACTTCTTGCTTCCTAGGTTTTCACTATAATTTAAGGTTACCGAGGATAGGAATTATAGTTCATATATAATTCTGTATATAAAATGTGCCAAAGAAGATGTGTTCTTAGTGAGATAAAGAATAATTTTGTCTGATTTAGAAATTATCTGAAGGTTAATTCAAATTATGGACTTGAAGAGGTTATTTATGAAAAGCGTAGTAAGGAACCAGTAAGTAGGGAAGAAAGATGGGAAGAAAGTTACGTACGTGAAGATGTATTTTGTTAAGGAAGGTTATAAAGAAAAATAATAATTTTGTATGAGAAAGGATCTTGTATGGTGAATTTTTGTCCTAAAGTAAAATGACTCATTATTAAAAAACAGAGAGAAAATTTAGGACAAAACAGAATATCCAAGTATGTCATAGATGGTCTGTGTAAGAATATCCAAGTATGTCATAGATGGTCTGTGTAAATCACATGTAATTTTTTTCTGTTTCTGTGTCTGTCTTCATGCACATACCAAAAAAAAAAAAAGTTGAAAAAGTTTAGATAAAATATTCTTTAAAACCTGATAGAGGCCGGGCGCGGTGGCTCAAACCTGTAATCCCAGCACTTTGGGAGGCC
>NW_016820335.1:30028-43785 GCF_001698545.2 Rhinopithecus bieti | reverse complement strand
GCTATCCACATGTACCCTAGAACTTAAAGTATAATAATAATAAATTAAAAAAGAAAAATGAAGTAATGAAATGAATGAAATGAAATGAAATGATGAAATGAAATAAAATGATGAAATGATGAAACTGAAATGAAATGAAATGAAATTGAAATGAAATGAAATGATGAAATAATGGAATGGAATGGAATGGCATGGAAATGGAAATGAAATAAATGAAATGGAAATGATGAAATGAAACTGAAATGAGATAGAATGGAATGGAATGAAATGAAATGAATAATGAATGAAATGAAATAAATGAAATGAATGTAATGAAATGAAATAAATGAAATGAATAAAATGAAAAATGAAATGAAATAATGAAATGATGAAAGGAAATGAAATGATGAAAGGAAATGAAATGATGAAAGGAAATGAAATGATGAAAGGAAAAGGAAATGAAATGAAATGGAAATGAAATGAAATAATGGAATGGAATGGAATGCAATGGCAGGGAAATGGAAATGAAATTAAATGAAATGGAAATGATGAAATGAAATGAAACTGAAATGAGATAGAATGGAATGAAATGAATAATGAAATGAATGAAATGAAATGAAATAAATGAAATGAATAAAATGATGAAATGAAATGAAAAATGAAAAAATGAAATGAAATAATGAAATGAAATGAAATGATGAAAGGAAATGAAATGATGAAATGAAATGAAATTGATATGAAATGAATGAAATGAAATGAAAATGATGAAATGAAATGAAATAGAAATGAAATGAATAAAATGAATTGATGAAATGGTGAAATGAAATGAAATAATGAAATGAAATGAAATAAATGAAATAATGCAATGAAATGGAAATGAAGTGAAATGGAAATGCAATGAAATGAATGAAATGATGAAATGAAATAATGAAATGAAATGATTGAAATGAAATGAAATAAATGAAATGAAATAATGAAATGGAAACAAAATGAAATGAAATGAATGAAATGATGAAATGAAATAGAATGAAATAAAATGAAATGGAATGAAATGAAATGAATGAAATGAAATGAAATAAAATAAATGAAATGAATGAAATGAAATGATGAAATGAAATGAAATTGATATGAATGAAATGAAATGAAAATAATGAAATGAAATAGAAATGAAATGAATGAAATGAATTGATGAAAGGGTGAAATGAAATGAAATGAAATGAAATAAATGAAATGAAATGATGAAATGAAATGAAATAATGCAATGAAATGGAAATGAAATGATGAAATGAAATGAAATAATGAAATTAAATGATTGAAATGAAATAATGAAATGAAATGAAATAATGAAATGAAATAATGAAATGAAATGAAATAATGAAATGAAATGAAATAATGAAATGAAATGAAATGGAAATGAATGAAATGAAATGATGAAATGGAATGAAATGAAATGATGAAATGAAATGAATGAAATGAAATGAAATAATGAAATGAAATGATTGAAATGAAATGAAATAAATGAAATGAAATAATGAAATGGAAACAAAATGAAATGAAATGAATGAAATGATGAAATGAAATAGAATGAAATAAAATGAAATGGAATGAAATGAAATGAATGAAATGAAATGAAATAAAATAAATGAAATGAATGAAATGAAATGATGAAATGAAATGAAATTGATATGAATGAAATGAAATGAAAATAATGAAATGAAATAGAAATGAAATGAATGAAATGAATTGATGAAAGGGTGAAATGAAATGAAATGAAATGAAATAAATGAAATGAAATGATGAAATGAAATGAAATAATGCAATGAAATGGAAATGAAATGATGAAATGAAATGAAATAATGAAATTAAATGATTGAAATGAAATAATGAAATGAAATGAAATAATGAAATGAAATAATGAAATGAAATGAAATAATGAAATGAAATGAAATAATGAAATGAAATGAAATGGAAATGAATGAAATGAAATGATGAAATGGAATGAAATGAAATGATGAAATGAAATGAATGAAATGAAATGAAATAATGAAATGAAATGATTGAAATGAAATGAAATAAATGAAATGAAATAATGAAATGGAAACAAAATGAAATGAAATGAAATGATGAAATGAAATGGAATGGAATGAAATGAAATGAATGAAATGAAATGATGAAATGATCTAATGAAATGAAATGGAAATTGAATGAAATGAAATGGAATGAAATGAAACGAAATGAAATCATGAAATGATGAAATGAAATCATGAAATGATGAAATGAAATCATGAAATGAAATCATGAAATGAAGAAATGAAATGAAATGGAATAAAATGAATGAAATGAAATTGAAATGAATGAAATGAAATGGTGAAATGAAATCATGAAATGAACTGAATGAAATGAAATGGAAATGAAATGATGAAATGAAATGAAATGAAATAAATGAAATGAAATGAAATTGACCTGTGAACTGGAAGGGTCTGGAATTGCTAAAGATGAGCCTCTGAGGTATTGCTGCCATGAGTTCCAGATTCATGTCACTTTTTTTGGCACCCCACAGCATGAACTGGGGACCTTTGTGATTCCTGGTTTGTCATTTTCCCTGGTGACTACAGAGTGGAGAGTCTTATGTCTTCAGCAAGACTTTGATGATGTATTCGATAGCTGTGCCTTGTATGTAGTTAAGGAGACAGCACAGCTCACCTCACAAAGAGTGTCTCCATCCTTGGGTTTATAAGCGTCACACTTCAGTTTTTCTTTCCTATGCCTTTTCTGTGTACAAAGTAGTGGACTTCCATTAAACTTTGTGAGGTGACATTTTCCTAGGTCCAAGGAGGGAGCCTAGACTGGTGGCAGCAGTCCTGGGCTTAGCTCTCAACAGAAATCCATCCCCAGCTTCTCTCTGACATCAATAGGGACATTCCAAGGGATGTGTCCACTTTTTTTTTCACATTCTCTTTTACCAAACCTCCCCAGAGAAGCCCATTGTCAGGCTTGGGCTGGGAATCCAGTGAGTCACTATGTAGAGGTTTTGCTGACTTACTAGCTGAGGGTAGGATGATACATTGAGAAGAGATTGCTTGTAGAAATTAATACAACACTTTGTGAGGAAAGAGGGGCACTAACTACCATTACGGGCAGAATTTGATTCATTTGCTTCTTGGGCCACCCCTCTGCCCTGTGTCCTGTGGAAACAGCAGCAGCTCTGCATGGTTCTTCTCGTCCTTGCCTTGCAGAAGCCTGTTTGTTTTTGCCTCTGTCACTTCCTAAGCAGTGTATTTTGAATACGGTGTGGCTCCTTTTTCCTAGGTTCAATCAGGTCGTGTTTCCTAGCAGTGTCACTATTGAAGGGTTGACTTCACATCTTGCTCTCTGGAGAATATCAATGTAATGTATTTTTCTCATTGTACAGAGTCTTTGTTGATTTGCAAAATGTTGGATTTGGAGTTCATACCCTTATTTTTTGTTATGGGCATTTAGGTCATCAATCTGTTCTCTTATTTGCTTGCTCTTTTAATTCGTTCCCATGGCTATATGCCAGACGCAGCGTGACGCAGAAGGAATATGATAGAGGATGACACAGGCCCTGCCCTCAGCCAGACACTTGGAAAAAGTAATTGCAGGCTGGGCGTGGTGGCTCACGCCTGTAATCCCAGCACTTTGGAAGGCTGAGGCAGGCAGATCACCTGAGGTCAGGAGTTTAAGACCAGCCTGGCCAACATGGTGAAATTCCATCTCTACTAAAAATACAAAAATTAGCCAGGCGTGGTGGTGGGTACCTGTAATCCCAGCTACTTGGGAGGCTGAGGCAGGAGAATCACTTGAACCTGGGAGGCAGAGGTTGCAGTGAGCTGAGATCGCGCCATTGCACTCCAACCTCGGCAACAGAGCAAAACTCCATCTCAAAAAAAAAAAAAGGAAAAAAGAAAAAGTAATTGCAAAATCGTGTGCCTCAGTCCTGTATTAGGGTACAGTGGTGGCTCCGGAAGGGAGGTAATCAAGTCTGCTTTGGGGTGGTAGAGTTAGGAAAGGCTTCATATTAAGGGAGGAACTAGCACTTAAACTTTGTCTTAAACAGTCATTCCTCCAAAGCAACTCACATAGAAGCAACTGGAGCAGCCAGATAGTCTGACCCTTTGGATCAGGTGCCCAGAAACCACTGATGGGCAGCGGGGAAGAGAAGATGCAGTGAGCTTGGCTGTTGGGAAGGAATTCAGCCTGCTTCAGTTCCAACTGAATGAAAGATGCTCAGGGCAATGCTGTGAGGAAAAATGTGCTTTAAACAATGACAGCCTGTACTGTCTGCAGGGCGTGCGTTCTGCGCACTGTATGCTGGTATTTGGAAGTCATGCTGCTGTTCTGTACTGTCTCTCCTGTGTTTGAGAGCTCACTGGACGGTAGGGCTCTCCTGGGACTCGTGGAGCTAATTACCCTGAAAAAGGCATATAACATCCATACTGTGTTTCTGTTTCTTGGTTGGGTTTGGGTTTATGTTTTTGGTTTGTTTCTTGCAGTGCCATGCTGACCTTAGACCATTGTTGCCAGGGTCTCCTCAGCCAGAAACCAGCCTGCTTGGAGCCAAGGCTCCAAGCCTGTGAGGTGGCTGAAAGTGCCCCCACAGCTAGGAGACCTAAAGCCTCTTCCTTTTCTTCCCATTGTGTTGACTGGGTTTTTCCAGGGGAGGAGTGGGGCCAGTTAAAAGCTCCCCATGCCAACCGATTCATCTTCTCTCACGACCTCTCCAACGGGGCCATGAATATGCTGGAGGTGTTTGTGTCTAGCCTGGAGGAGTTTCAGCCAGACCTGGTGGTCCTCTCTGGATTGCACATGATGGAGGGACAAAGCAAGGAGCTCCAGAGGAAGAGACTGTTGGAGGTAATGGCACTGTTACAGAATTTCACAGATCTCAGCTGGTGGTTTTCTTCAGGTTCCAGCCTCTCTTGGCATCTGCTGCCTTGTCTTAGGTCCTGGCCTCCCAGGGACATAATCTTGGCAGCTGGCTGTGGAGCTTGCCTCCTGCTGCAGGGAGGCACCTCACTGTATCCCTACAGACGTGGGCAGCAGCTTGAGTAGGACAGGTCAGAACATCTTCTTGCCTGAGCCTCTGCATCCTGTGCTAAACCGACCGTGGTTGCAAGCTACACAGTTTGTAGTTTGTGTCCTTTGTGTTATTTGTATCATCTCACTTCACATCAGCTATGCTGCAACTCCTACAGATTCATACAGCAGTCTAAGTGAACTGCTCCATTTAGGTCCCAGGAATAGGCTGGCCACATGAATATACAGGGACATTTCTTTGTCATGTCTGATTCTGTATCCCTGATGGCTCTGCACAGCCTAGTCTTCCCTGGTGGGAAAAGTGTCCATTGTCCACAGAGGCGGTGGGGGACCCACATTGCTTGTAGCTCTCGTGAGCATGCAAAGAAGGCCATTAACAGGAGGAACCGCCTCTCAGGATCTGATCTTTTTCCCCCTTTCTTGACTTCCTTCTATTTCTAATGGCAGTGCTTATCTTCTTCTCTTTGCAGGTTGTAACCTCCATTTCTGACATGCCCACTGGTATTCCAGTTCACCTAGAACTGGCCAGTATGACCAACAGGGAGCTCATGAGCAGCATTGTGCATCAGGTAACCACATGGGACCATCGTTTGGCCCTGATCCTCATCGAGCCTTGCAGAGAAGCTTTTTTGTGCAGTGGGACCATCTGTTTGGGCTCAGGGACTGGCTCACTGACATGTAGGTTTGTGTCACTCAGAATCAAGTCCATGGAGATCCAAATAAGGATCCAGGAATGTTCTGAAATGGTAGTGTCTCCTACTAGGTTCAAGTTACGTAACTGACAGATTTGTCGATCATATTTCTCCTCTGGAATGGGAAAGTTGGAAGTGAGTGGAGAAAACTGAAAGCCCAGCTCAGCTGTTTTCAGTTGAACTTCAAGAAGCTCAAAGCAAAGAAACTTTGGGGGAACCTCCCTCCTTCCTCAGGCATCTGGGTGTTCGGCGCCTGCCTCTGGGCAGCAGCAGTGATTAGTATAAATCCGAGCAGGTGAGGCTTCAGAACACAAGCTTTGGAGACCTGGGTTAGCATGCCAGCCTTGCACTCACTGGCTTCATGAACTCAAGTTATCTCACCTGGCAATCTATTGTTACCTAATCTTCTTAATTGGTAATATATTCATTTGGTTGAAAAATACCCCAAAACTATGAAAAGATACACAATGAAGTCTCCCTCCTACTTCTTCCCGTTCCCTACTTGTAACCTTCATCAGTTTATTTCTGGAGTTCTTTTGTACAAGTATAAGAAAATACAGAAATACATCCTGATTTTCTTTTCCATCCCCTTTTCCCCAAAAGATAGCATAGCCTACCGAATACACTGTTCTTCACTTTGCTCTTTTTTTCACTAAATATATCTTGTAGCTCTTCCTGCATCACTAACATGGAGAGTATTCTCTGTCTTTTCACAGCCACATGGTTAAAATGAATGTGTAGATGTACCTCCGTTTACTTAACCTGAACCTTCTTGACGGACATACTGGTTATTTACTGCCCTTTGCTGTTACACACAGTGCTGCAGTGAACAACTTTATACATGATTTTATTTTGTGTGTGAGCAAGTCCATATGTATGAGAAATTTTCAGAAGAAGAACAGCTGGATTGGAGCATAAGAAAGCATTTGTAATTCTGAGATTGCCAACTTGCCTTCCATGAGAATTATACCAGTTTACTTCCCACTGGCATTATTTACAAATGCTTGTTCCCTCATATCCTTGCTACCAGAATGTTAAAATTTGCATTTATATCAGTCTGACAGATGAAAAAATGGTATTTCAGTATACAGTCATCCCTCGTCATCAGCAATGTGTGGGCCAGGGGGTGGGGGGTGTATTCTAGAACCCTTCCCAGATACCAGAATCTGCAGATGTTTACATCCTGCAGTTGGCCCCGTGGAATCTCTGGATTAGACAAGTTGGCCCTCCCTATCTGCAGGTTCCACATCCTCGAATACTCTGTTTTCCATTTGAGGTTGGTTGAACCCACGGATATGGAGGGCTGTCGTTCTTTTTTTTGTTTTGTTTTAATAGACTTCATTTTTTTTTTTACGGTAATCATTAGGTGCACAGCAAAATACAGCAGAATCCAAGAGAGTTGCCATATACTCCCAGTCCCCTCACACACACAGCCTCCCCCACTACCAGCAGCCTGCACCAAAGTGGCACATTTATTATAACTAGTGAGCCTACACAGGCACATCATCAGCACCCAAAGTCCATAGTTTACAGTTGGGCTCACTCTTGGTGTTTCTCAGTATAGCTTTTGTTTGGGTTTTTCTTCTCACCTTTAAAAAAAAATGAGCCGGCCGGGCGCGGTGGCTCAAGCCTGTAATCCCAGCACTTTGGGAGGCCGAGATGGGCGGATCACGAGGTCAGGAGATCGAGACCATCCTGGCTAACACGGTGAAACCCCACCTCTACTAAAAATACAAAAAACTAGCCGGGCGAGGTGGCGGGCGCCTGTAGTCCCAGCTACTCGGGAGGCTGAGGCAGGAGAATGGCGTGAACCCGGGAGGCGGAGCTTGCAGTGAGCTGAGATCCGGCCACTGCATTCCAGCCTGGGACACAGAGCGAGACTCTGTCTCAAAAAAAAAAAAAAAAAAAGCCATTTCTATTTCATTTTCATTTAGTCACTGGCTATGTCATGGGACATCTTAGGAGCCAGGTTATCTCCATCAGAAAGAGACCTGTCATTGTTTTTGTTAGCAGGTGTTTCCTGCGGTGACTTCTCTTGGGCTGAATGAACAGGAGCTGTTATTTCTCACCCAGTCGGCATCTGGACCTCACTCTTCTCTCTCTTCGTGGAACGGTGTTCCTGATGTGGGCATGGTCAGTGACATCCTCTTCTGGATCTTGAAAGAACACGGGAGGAGTAAAAGCAGAGCCTCGGATCTCACCAGGATCCATTTCCACACGCTGGTCTACCACATCCTGGCAACTGTGGATGGACACTGGGCCAACCAGCTGGCAGCCGTGGCTGCAGGAGCTCGTGTGGCTGGGACACAGGCCTGCGCCACAGAAACCATAGACACCAGCCGAGTGTCTCTGAGGGCACCCCAAGAGTTCATGACTTCCCATTCGGAGGCAGGCTCCAGGATTGTATTAAACCCAAACAAGCCAGTAGTAGAATGGCACAGAGAGGGAATATCCTTCCACTTCACACCAGTGTTGGTGTGTAAAGACCCCATTCGAACTGTAGGCCTTGGAGATGCCATTTCAGCCGAAGGACTCTTCTATTCGGAAGTACACCCTCACTATTAGGAAGATTGTTAGGGGTAATTTTTCTGAGGAAGGAGAACTAGCCAACTTAAGAATCACAGGAAGAAAGTGGTTTGGAAAATAGGATTGAGAGTGTCAGAACTGTTCGTAAATCTAGTTGGAAGACAGCCAAAGAAAAGCAGATTAAACTGTATCAGATACATTCCAGCCTGTTGGCAACTCCATAAAAACATTTCAGGTTTTAATCAGAATTTAGCTAATGAGACTGGATTTTTGTTTTTTATGTTGTGTGTCACAGAGCTAAAAACTCAGTTCCTAAATCCCCAGTTTATGCGGCGCCATCTAGTATTTTAAGCCAAACTTCTTCACCCCTGAGAGCATGTCAGCTGGAGAAAAGCACTCCTTCCTTGCCCACTTGAGAAGTGCACGCCCACTCACCCAATCCTGGTCTCTAGGAAAGCCTCATGTGAGGTTCCTCTCTCTCTCAGCTCAGTGCCCATGGGCAAGGATCATGATTTCCATTCAGTGTTACAATGACAATATTTAATGAGTATAACCTTCTCAGTTTCCTGCTCTCAAATTTAGGACAGAGCCGCTAAGGACAAAACAATCTCTCCTGTGCTTTATGATGGCAGCAGGGGCTGGGGAGCCTCTGAGGGACTCGTTCATTCTGCAGTTGTCTAGAAGCCTGGGTGGCGTCGTGAGCTGAAGGATCGCGTTTTCCTGTCCTGGCTCCATAGGTTATAGGCTGGCTGGTGAAAGGTTGACGTGGCCCGAGCTGAACTTCATTGCCTAGCTTTGGATGTGCTTTCCGCCATAAAGACTGATTTTTGTTTGTTCTGAGCCTTCAAGGAATTTGCTTTTTACAACTGGAATATGCTCCTGTGTGTATAACAGATCATGTATGTTTTATGTTTTCATTGATCATTAAAGAGTTTGACCTCAGAGCTCCAGCATCATCAATAAATTTGTCATGTTATATATTTATTTTTTTATAAATCAAGACTTCTGTGTGCTCTTAAATATATTAAAACAATTTACATTTCAGGATTTCTGTCTGTAATTGATTTTTGTCACCATCACCACTCTGAAACCAAAGATAAAAATCATTCTAGTCTTCATTTATGATGTGCATGTTACTTTGCTTTTGAGGTACTTGCAGTCCCTCATGCTGAGCCTGGGCTATAGGCCTGTCCTGTGGGGTTGAAACTGACACAAAGTACTAGTATGAAGTAGCCCAGTTAAAGCTGAATTGGAGCATAGCAGTTTGAGAGCATGGTGAGCCTTTTCAGCTTGTTCAGAGGGCAGTATGAACATGGCAGTTGGTGGTGGGCCTGCCTAGTTCATCGGGTTTTCATTTCCCCCGGTCCCACAGCAGCTTCTAGAATCTCAAAGCTACCTCAAGCTCTTCATTTGTGACCTCCCTTTCCCTGCTTTGGGTAAGAAAGCTTGATTACTCCTTCAAAGAAAATTTAAGCCTAGAATGCAGCTTGTAACTCAAAGCTGCATAGGCTTAAATTAAGGAAATATCTGGCTGCTACCTCATCCTTCTGTTTCCCAGATAAGTTAAAAATAACCACCAACCTTCTAGCCTATTTTTATTAGAAAGGCTTACATGAGATTTTTATTTTCTCAAGAATTGAAATATTTATATTCTAAACCTAAGAAGACTTTATTAGGAGTCCTGAAGTGTTCTCCACATGATCTTTTCTAAGTTGACTAAGCCCCTGGTTCTGAGTGTATATTCTTAACAGGTTCTCCATTTTTTGATTGGTGCTGCCAATAAAGACTAGTTCAGGGCGTATAGACCGTACATACCCTATAGCAGTGTTTTTCAAATAATGGATCTTGAACTAATAGCCACTAAATCCATTTGGTTATCACAAAATGTATAAAAACACATCATGTAAGTATAAGTAAGCATTGTTTTATAAGATGTCAGTGACTGTCTGAGTGTATATAGATTTGAACATACATCCCCTGCAGAATGTCCCATCTTTTTTGTGAAGTAGCTAAGCAATAGAAGTGATGGGTATTTATCACACAGGACAGATTATGCAGAGGTGAGTTGGAAGGGTAGGATAAGCTGAACAGGTGGGGGCTTCAGGTTTCTCAACCCTTTGCTTTGGTGTTTTACAAAGGTATTTTACATACTATTTTATATGAAGAAATGTTTGAAAATCCATTGGCCTAAAAAGGATGCCCAATGAAGAGTGGGTCTTCCTGAAAACTGTTGGTACGCTCTGGCTTTCATTTGAAACTGATTTAAAATTCCGGGAAAAGAAAAGCTGCAGCATACAAAGCACTACCAAGAAGTAAGAGTACAGCCAAAAATCTGTCATCCTTATCATGCAGGTACAGTTTGCATTGTATTGATTCCTAGCAAGTTTGAGAAGAAATCCAAATCCTACACAAGGTTTTGAGATGGTGAGTACTGAATGATGTTGGACAAGTTACCCTTACTGAGCCTTACTTTGCTCATCTGTAAAACGGGGTTAATGATGGTATACCTACCTTCATAGGGCTGTTGATTAAAGGAGACTGCCATGTGGAATATTTAGCACAGTATGGGGCACATATTTAAGAGTTAAATAATTGTCAGTTATAACTAAGCTGAACAGACAATTTCCTGGGTCTCTTTAGAACTATTTTAAATTACTGAAAAGCTACTTGTAATAATTTAACATTTTGTTTTCTGGTCTTTTAAGGTAAAAATGTTTATATACTGAAACTGCACAAATTTTAAGTGTGCCATTTGGTAAGCTTGTTTTGTGTTTTGTTTTGAGACAGTCTTACTCTATCACCCAGGCTGCAGTGCAGTGGCACAATCCCAGCTCATTGCAACCTCCGCCTCCTGGGTTCAAGTGATTCTCCTGTCTCAGCTTCCCAATTAGCTGGGATTACAGGCACCCACCACCACGCCCAGCTAAGTTTTTTGTATTTTTAATACAGATGGGTTACCGAGGCTGGTCTCGAACTCCTGACCTCAGGTGATCCACCTACCTCAGCCTCCCGAAGTGCTGGGATTACAGGCATGAGCCACCATGTCTGGCCTTTGTTTTTGTTTTTGAGACTGAGACTCGCTCTGTCGCCCAGGCTGGAGTGCAGTGGCTCAGTCTCGGCTCACTGTAACTTCCACCTCCTGGGTTCAAGCGATTCTCCTGCCTCAGCCGCCCAAGTAGCTGGGATTACAGGTGCCTGCCACCACACCAGGCTACTTTTTGTATTTTTAGTAGAGATGGGGCTTCACCATGTTGGCCAGGCTGGTCTTGAACTCCTGACCTCACGTGATCTGACCACCTTGACCCCCCCAAGTGTTGGGATTATAGGCGTGAGCCACCACACCCAGCCAGGTAAGTTTTGACAAATGCATATACTTACCTAACCCAAGTGGCTGTCAAGATTCAGAATGGGCCAGGTGCGGTCTCTACTAAAAATACAAAAATTAGCTGGGTGTGGTGGTGGGCGCCTGTAATCCCAGCTACTGGGGAGGCTGAGACAACAGAACTGCTTGAGCCCATGGGGCGGAGGTTGGAGTGAGCCAAGATCACGCTGCTGCACTCCTGCCTGGGCAACACAGCCAACACTATCTCAAAAAAAGATTCAGATGGACAGCCTCAAGCACATTGCCTGAGTTAGTCTTGATCTACAAGGAGCAGGAAAAATAAAAAGTCCCCATCACCCTAGATAGTTCCTTCACGCCACTTCCAAGTCATCCCCACCCCATACCTCAAGCCCCAGAACAACCAGTTATTTTTTTTTCACCATAAATTAGTTTTGCCTGTTTTCAGAATGCAACTTAAAAATGGAGTCATTCAGTATTTAGTCCTTTGTATAAAGCTTCTTGCATTTAGCATAGTATTTTTTAGAGTAATCCATGTTGCATGTAGTTGGTTGCTTTTTATAGCTAGATAGTATTCCACTGTGAGTACACAGCATTGTGTATAATGGCCTTCTGTTTCACATGAGTGCTTTTGCCATTTTCAGAGTAGAGGTCTTAATGTGTAGTCAGTTAAATTCCTAAGTATTTCATATCAATAGCATTTGA
Organism: Rhinopithecus bieti; assembly: GCF_001698545.2. Classification (NCBI taxonomy): domain Eukaryota; kingdom Metazoa; phylum Chordata; class Mammalia; order Primates; family Cercopithecidae; genus Rhinopithecus; species Rhinopithecus bieti. The sequence goes on along the minus strand of NW_016820335.1, from coordinate 31,485 downwards.
CATTTTTGTGATTTTTTAAAATTTTATTTTCAAAATTGTTCCTTGCTTGTATATAAAATACAATTGATTTTGTACATTGACATTGTATCTTGTGACCTTGCCAGATCCACTTAGGTGTAGTCACTGTATTTTAATAATCTATTTTTAGGATTCCTTAGGATCTTCTACATAATCATGTCATCTCTAAAGAGTTTTATTTCTTCCTTTCTAATCTTTATGCTTTTTTATTTCTTGCCTTATTTCACTGGCCAGAACTCTAGTCCAGTATAATGCTGAATAGAAGTGGTAAGAGTAAACATCTTTGCCTTGGTCCTAATCTTAGGGACAAAGTAGTCAATATTTCACTAAATATGATGATATCCATTGCATTTTTTTCTTATGGATGCCCTTCATCAGGTTGAAGATGTTCCCATCTATTCTTGATTTGCTGAGAATTTTTATGATTTTGTTTTGTTTTTTACTTTCTCGGGGGCTGAAAAGGGTATTGAAGTTTTAGGTTCATAGCAAAATTGAGAGGAAATATAGACACTTGCCATGTATCAGCTGCCCCAACACATGCATACCCTCCTCCCTCCCTATCAACATCTCCCACGAGAGTGGTACATTGGTTACAACTGATGAATGTATACAGACACATCTTTATCACCCAAAGTCCATAATTTACTTTAGGCTTCAGTCTTGTACATTCTGTGGCTTCGGATAGAGTCTCTCTCACTCTGTCACCCAGACTAGAGTGCAGTGTTGCGATCTTGACTCACTGCAACCTCCACCTCCCGGGTTCAAGCCATTCTCCTGCCTCAGCCCCTTGAGTAACTGGGATTATAGGCATGTGCCACTATGCCTGGCTAATTTTTGTACTTTTAGTAGAAATGGGGTTTTGCCATATTGGCCAGGCTGGTCTGAAACTTCTGACCTCAGGTGATCTGCCCACCTCAGCCTCCCAAAGTGTTGGGATTACGGGAGTGAGACACCACACCTGGCCTGGACAAATATATTAATATAACAACATGCATCCACCACTATGGTATACAGGGTATTTTCACTGCCCTAACAGCCCTCTGTGCTGTTAATCCTTCCCTCCCCACTAACCCCTGGCAACCACTGATCTGTTTGCTGTCTCTAGAGTTTTGCCTTTTCCAGAAGGCCGTATTGTTGGAATCATGTGGGATGCAGCCATTTCAAATTGGTTCCTTTCTATAGTAATATACGCTTCAGTTTCTTACATGTCTTTTCATGGCTCATTTCTTTTTTCTTTTTTTTTTTTTCAATTATACTTTAAGTTCTAGGGTACATATGCACAACATGCAGGTTTGTTACATATGTATACATGTGGCATGTTGGTGTGCTGCACCCATTAACTCATCATTTATATTAGGCATATCTCCTAATGCTATCCTTCCCCCCTCCCCCCTCCCCCCTCCCCACAATAGGCCCCGGTGTGTGATGTTCCCCTTCCT
>NW_016820335.1:10388-28022 GCF_001698545.2 Rhinopithecus bieti | reverse complement strand
ACAAAATCTCTAAGCATTTGCTTATCTGTAAAGGATTTTATTTCTCCTTCACTTATGAAACTTAGTTTGACTGGATATGAAATTCTGGGTTGAAAATTCTTTTCTTTAAGAATGTTGAATATTGGCCCCCACTCTCTTCTGGCTTGTAGAGTTTCTGCCGAGATCTGCTGTTAGTCTGATGGGCTTCCCTTTGTGGGTAACCCGACCTTTCTCTCTGGCTGCCCTTAACATTTCTTCCTTCATTTCAACTTTGGTGAATCTGACAATTATGTGTCTTGGAGTTGCTCTTCTCGAGGAGTATCTTTGTGGCATTTTCTGTATTTCCTGAATTTGAATGTTGGCCTGCCTTCCTAGGTTGGGGAATTTCTCCTGGATGATATCCTGCAAAGTGTTTTCCAAGTTGGTTCCATTTTCCCTGTCACTTTCAGGCACACCAATCAGACATAGATTTGGTCTTTTCACATAATCCCATATTTCTTGGAGGCTTTGTTCCTTTCTTTTTACTCTTTTTTCTCTACACTTCACTTTTCGCTTCATTTCATTCATTTGATCTTCAGTCACTGATACTCTTTCTTCCAGTTGATCGAGTTGGTTAGTGAAGCTTGTGCATTTGTCAAGTAGTTCTTGTGTTATGGTTTTCATCTCTGTCAGTTATTTTAAGGACTTCTCTACTTTGGTTATTCTAGTTAGCCATTCGTCAAATCTTTTTTCAAGGTTTTTAGTTTCTTTGCACTGGGTATATAGTCCCTCCTTTAGCTCTGAGAAGTTTGAACGACTAAAGCCTTCTTCTCTCAACTCGTCAAAGTCATTCTCTGTCCAGCTTTGTTCTGTTGCTGGTGATGAGCTGCGTTCCTTTGGAGGGGGAGATGCACTCTGATTTTTTGAATTTCCAGCTTTTCTGCACTGCTTTTTCCCCATCTCTGTGGTTTTATCTGCCTTTGGTCTTTGATGATGGTGACGTACTGATGGGGTTTTGGTGTGGGTGTCCTTTCTGTTTGTTAGTTTTCCTTCTAACAGTCGGGACCCTCAGCTGCAGGTCTGTTGGAGATTGTTTGAGGTTCACTCCAGACCCTGTTTGCCTGGGTATCAGCAGTGGAGGCTGCAGAAGATAGAATATTGCTGAACAGCGAGTGTTGTCTGATTCTTGCTCTGGAAGCTTCGTCTCAAAGGTGTGCCCAGCCGTGTGAGATGTGAGGTGTCGGTCTGTACCTAGTGGGGGATGTCTCCCAGTTAGGCTACTCAGGGGTCAGGGACCCAGTTGAACAGGCAGTCTGTCTGTTCTCAGATCTCAACCTCCGTACTGGGCAAACCACTGCTCTCTTCAAAGCTGTCAGACAGGGACATTTACATCTGCAGAGGTTTCTGCTGCTTTTTGTTTAGCTATGCCCTGTCCCCAGAGGTAGAGTCTACAGACGCAGGCAGGCCTCCTTGAGCTGCAGTGGGCTCCACCCATTTCGACCTTCCTGGTGGCCTTATTTACCTACTTAAGCCTCAGCAATGGCAGGCACCCCTCCCCCAGCTTTGCTGCCTCCTTGCAGTTAGATCTTAGACTGTTGTGCTAGCAATGAGGGAGGCTCTGTGGGCGTGGGACCCTTCGGGCCAGGTGTGGGATATAATCTCCTGGTGTGCTATTTGCTAAGACCCTTGGTAGAGCACAGTATTAGAGTGGCAGTTACCCGATTTTCCAGGTGTTGTGTGTCTCAGTTTCCCTTGGCTAGGAAAAGGAATTCCCTTCCCCCTTGCACTTCCCAGGTGAGGCGATGCTTCACCCTGCTTCAGCTCTTGCTGGTCGGGCTGCACCCACTCACCAGCACCAACTGTCCAACACGCCCCAGTGAGATGAACCCGGTACCTCAGTTGAAAATGCAGAAATCACCCGTCTTCTGTGTCACTCACGCTGGGAGCTGGAGGCTGGAGCTGTTCCTATTCGGCCATCTCGGGCACCCCCCGTCTCATTTCTTTTTAGAATTGAGTAGTAGTCTTTTGTCTGGATGTACCACAGTTTATTCATTTATTCACCTATTGAAGGACATTTTGGTTGCCTCCAGGTTTTGGCAACTGTGAATAAAGCTGCTCTCAACATCCATGTGCAGGTTTTTGTGTGTACATACATTTCTAACTCCTTTGGGTAAATAGGAGTGTGACTGCTGAGTTCTAACATTAAAAGTATGTTTAGTTTTGTAAGAAGCTGCCAAACTGTCTTCCAAAGTGGTATAACTATTTTGCATTCGCAACATCGATGAATGACAGTCCATTGCTCAATATCCTCACCAGCATCTGGTGATGTCAGTGTTCTGGATTTGGGCATTCTAATAGGTATGTAGTGGTATCTCTTTTTAATTTGCATTTCTCTGATGACATGTGGAGCATTTTTAAATATGTTTATTTGCCATCTGTGTGTATCTTTGGTGAGGTGAGGGGTTTTGGCCCATTTTCTAATCAGGTGGTTGTTTTGCTTTTGAGTCAGTTTTGCTGTTGCCCAGACTAGAGTGCAGTGGTGCGATCTCCGCTCACTGCAACCTCTGCCTCCCAGGTTCCAGCGATTCTTCTGCCTCAGCCTCCCAAGTAGCTGGGATTACAGGCACACACCACCATGCCTGGCTAATTTTTATTTTAGTAGAGATGTGGTTTCACCATGTTGGCCAGGCTGGTCTCCAACTCCTGACCTCAAGTGATCCGCCCGCCTCAGCCTCCCAAAAAGTGCTGGACTGCAGTCGTGAGCCATCGCGCCTAGCCTCAGGTTGTATTCTTAATGTAGAGTTTTTGAAGTTATTTGTATATTTTATGTAACAGTCCTTTATCAGTTAAGTCACATGATGGGTTCTGTATGTGTGTAAGACAGGCTCTTGCTCCATCATCCAGGCTAGAGTGCAGTGACATGATCACAGATCATGACTCAGTGCAGCCTCAAACTCTTAGGCTCAAGTGATCATCCTGCCTTAGCCTCTCAAGTAAGGACCACAAGATGCACCACCGCACCCAGGTAATTTTTCTTTTAAAGTTTTTTTGTAGGAATGGGGTCTCACCATGTTGCCTGGGCTGGTTTTGAACTCCTGGCTTCAAGTGATTCTTTTGCCTCCACCCCTCAAAGTGCTGGGAATACAGGTGTGAGCCACCATGCCTGGCTATGCTGGCTTTTTAAAAATTTATTTTTTTCCTAGCTTGAGCAACAAAGTGAGACCCTCATCTCTTAAACAAAATTAGCTGGGTATGGTGGCACATGCCTGTGGTCCCAGCTACTTGGGAGTCTGAGGCAGGAGGAACACTTGAGCCCAGGAGTTCGAGGGTGCAGTGAGCTGTTTGAACCACTGCACTCCAGCCTGGGCAACAGTGAGACCTTATCTAAAAAAATAAAAATAAAAAAATGCTTATCAGCTGTGGTGGCTCATGTCTGTAATCCCAGCACTTTGGGAGGCCAAGGTGGGTGGATCACTTGAAGCCAGGAATTCGAGACCAGCCTAGCAAACATGGCAAACCCCCACACCCCCGCCTCCCCAGAAAAAATACAGAAATTAGCTAGGTCCGGTGGCTCACACCTGTAGTCCCAGCTACTCAGGACGCTGAGGTGGGAGAATCACTTGAACCCAGGAGGCAAAACAAAGGTTGCAGTGAGCTGAGGTCACGCCACTGCACTCTGGCCTGGGCAACAGAGCAAGATTCTATCTCAAAAAAAAAAATTTGCTTTTTTTCTGTATCTACTAAAATCATATGACTTTTTCTCTTTTGTTAATGCATGTGAGTACTTTGGTTTTCAATACTCAACCAAGCTTAGGGTCCTGGGATAACTCCAACTTGGTCATGATTTACATATTCACCTTTTTATGTATTGCTGGATTGCTTTGCTAATATTTTGTTGAGGATTTTTGTACCTATGTTCATACAGGGTAATAGTCTATAGTTTTGTTGTTCTGTAATGTCTTTGGTCCAGTTTTGACATCAGGGTTATTATCCAGTTTTGACATCATACAAACAAGTTCTTGCTCCTATTTTCTGAAAATTTTTGTAAGATTGAATTTATTTTGCCCCATAAATGTTTGACAGAATTTACCAGTATAATCATCTGAGCCAGGAGTTTGCTTTCAAGGATAACTTTTGAGTTACAAAATCGGTTTCTTTAGTAGGACTTAAGATTTTACATTGCATCTTGTTTCATGTCTGCAGAATCTGTAATGTTATACCCACTTTCATTCCTGATACTGGTAATTTGTATTTTTCTTGATCAATTTAGCTGGGGAATTTTTTTTCTTTTTCTTTTTTTTTTTTTCAAGAGAGAGGGTCTCGCTCCATTGCCCAGGCTGGAGTGCAATGGCACAATCGTGGTTCATTGCAGCCTCAATCTCCAGGGCTCAAGCAATCCTCCCACCTCAATCTCCCAACTAGCTGGGACCACAGGTATGTGACACTGTGCCCTGCTTATTTATTCTTTATTTTAAAAATTATTTTGTAGAGATGTAGGTCTCACTATGTTACCCAGGCTGGTCTCAAACTCTTGGGCTCAAGCAGTACTCCCCCTCTCAAAGTGCTGGGATTACAGGCATGAGCTACCCACTGCGCTCAGCTCTTGGTGGGGATTTATCATACATTTTTTTTCCATAGAATTTGGGGCTTCTCAAATTTTTAATACTTGTTTGTTCCTTCTACTTACTTTGGGTTTTTCTCTGCTTTTTCTAGCTTAAGGTGGAAACTGATTTTCTCCTTTCTTCTGATAGAAGCATTTACAATTCTAAGTTTCCCTCTAAGCACTGCTTTTAGCTGAATCCTACATATTTTGTTTTCATTATCATTTAGTTCAAAGTATTTTTTCTTTTTTTCCCTTGATTTATGAGCTGCTGTGTGTGTGTATGTGTGTTATGTGTGTAAGAGACAAGGCCTCCCTCTGTTGTTCAGGTTGGAGTGCAGTGGTACCATCATAGCTCACTGCAGCCTCAAACTCCTGGGCTCAAGCAATCCTGTTGCCTCAGCCTCCTGACTTGCTGGGGCTACAGGCATGCGCCTGGCTAATTTTTGTATTTTTAGTAGAGATAGGGTTTCAACATGTTTGCCAGGGTGGTCTCAAACTCCTGGCCTCAAGTGATCTGCCTGTCTTGGCCTCCCAAAGTGCTGGGACTGCAGGAATGAGCCATAGTTTCTTTACCCACTTGTCAACTGATGGGCACTTGGGATGGTTCCATATTTTTGCAATTGCAAATTGTGCTGCTATAAACAAGCATGTGCAAGTATCTTTTTCATATAATGACTTCTTTTCCTCTGGGTAAGATATCCAGGGGTGGTATTGCTGAATCAAGTGATAGAACTACTTTTAGTTCTTTAAGGAATCTCCACACTGTTTTCCATAGTGGTTATACTAGTTTACTTTCCCACGAACAGTATAAAAGTGTTTCCTTTTCACCACATCCATGCCAACATCTATATTTTGATTTTTTACTATGGCCATTCTTGTGGCAGTAAGGTGGTATCACATTGTGGTTATGATTTGCATTTCCCTGATCTTTAAGCAATGTTGAACATTTTTTCACATTTGTTGGCCATTTGTATATCTTCCTTTGAGAATTGTCTGTTCATGTCCTTAGCCCGCTTTCTGATGGGATTTTTTTTTTCTTGCTGATTTGAGTTCCTTGTAGATTCTGGATATTAGTCCTTCATCAGACGTATGGATTGCAGAAATTTTCTCCTACTCTGTGGGCTGTCTGTTTACTCTGCTGATTTTTTTTGTTGTACAGAAGCTTTTTAGTTTAAGTCCCACCTATTTGTTTTTGTTTCATTTCCTTTTGGGTTGTTTAGTCATGAAGTCTTTTCCTAAGCCAATGTCAAGAAGTATTTTTTTCAATGTTCTAGAATTTTATGGCTTCAGGTCTTAGATTTAAGTCTTTGATCCATCTTGAGTTGATTTTTGTATAAGATGAGAGATGAGGATCCAGTTTCATTCTTCTACTTGTGGCTTGCCAATTATCCCAGCACCACTTTGTTGAATAGGGTGTCCTTTCCCCACTTTTTTGTTTGCTTGCCAAAGATCAGTTGACTGTAAGTATTGGTTTTATTTATGGGTTCTCTCTTCTGTTCCATTGGTCTGTATGCCTGATTTTATACCAGCACCACACTGTTCTGGTGACTATGGCCTTGTAGTATAGTTCGAAGTCAGATAATGTGATTCCTCCAGATTTGTTCTTTTTACTTAGTCTTGCTTTGGCTATGTGAGTCCTTTTCTGGTTTCATATGAATTTTAAGATTTTTTTTTCTAATTCTGTGAAGAATGATTTTGGTATTTTGATGGGAACTGCACTGAATATGTAGATTGCTTTTGGCAGTATGGTCATTTTCACAATATTGATTATACCCATACATGAGCATGGGATGTATTTCCATTTGTTTGTGTCATCTATGATTTCTTTAGGCAATGTTTTGTAGTTTTCCTTGTAGAGGTCTTTTACCTCCTTGGTTCAGTATATTCCTAAGTTTTGTTTTGTTTTGTTTTTTTGCAGCTATTGTAAAAGGGCTTAGGTTCTTGATTTCTCAGCTTGGTTGCTGCTGGTATATAGCAGGGCTACTGATTTATGTACTTTAATTTTGTATCCTGAAACTTTGCTGAATTGATTTACCATTCTAGGAGCTTTTTGGATGAGTCTTTAAGGTTTTCTAGGTATACAATCATGTCATCAGCAAACAATGACAGTTTGACTTCCTTTTTACTGATCTGGATGCCCTTTCTCTCTCTTGTCTGATTGCTCTGGCAAGGACCATGTTCAACTTTTCACAAACTATTTAGGATTCGTTTTGTGTCCCACTACATAAAATATTAAAACTTGCCACCATATATGCTTTATAGTTGTCATGTTATTTATGTATGTGCAGCCTCAGAATACACTGTAATATTTTTTCTTTGAACAGTCATATGTATTTTTCAAAAGTTAAACCAAGAGAATATATTTACCCACTTGTTTACATTTGTTATTTGTGGAAGGACTGGTCCAACATGAGCTACTCAGCCATTATAATAATGATTTTTCCTTGAAAACAAAAATCATTGTAGTGGCACACTCCAAAGTTGTTTGCTGTCTTTGGAATGCACAGTTTTGCCCAATATTATTCAGCAAGAAGGGTACTTTTTTCTCATTGCTAGTTCATACTTCTGCTTTCTTGCCTCTCTTTTTCAGTTATCTAAAACCCCATCAGTAGCTGTGATTATGTTCTTGGTTTCATTTTCCTAATTCTGTTAAATATTCTGATGACAGGAGCGCCCAACCCCCATACTAGAAGTTAGAATAGTTCCTATCTCACCAGAGTGAATGAAAAATTGCACATTCACATGCCCAAAAGACTGACCCTGCACACTTTAGTAGAGTTTATTTTTAAAAGAAAATCTACACCAAATTAATGTGGAAAGCATTGCTTCTTAACTGCTATCCCTGGAAGCAAAGTACCATCTTGCCCCAAAGAATATGGAAAACTCAAAAGCCCTGCTCTTGCATTCTCTGTTTCCACCATGCTATACTTTACTTTAAAAGATCACCTTTTACCCTTCTCTCCCCAAATATTAAAAGTTTCTCAGATCAGGGTAATGAATACAGTTCTGTCCTCTGAAAACCTCTTCCCTCTACATCAAAGCTTTCTGAAATAAAAGTAGTCCAATATCTGCTCATTCAGTCTTCAAGTCCTTAAGTTTCTATTGCCACCACTGCTTCATCAAAGGTATATCACTGCTTGATTACTAATGATTAAGAGCAAGAGCTCTGCATAGAGTCCTGGATTTAAATCCTGGTCCTGCCACTTAGCTTGGAAAATTTGGTTGGTCTCTCCCAACCTCAGCTTTCTCTTCTATAAAATGGGGATAACAGTACCTCTCTGTTGGAAGGGTTCAATGAGGCTGACCATTCCCTTCCCAAACCTGTCTTTGTTGGCTTCCCATAATACCACTACTCTCCTGGGTTTTCTCTTGTATCATATGCTTCTTTTTTGTGGGCTCTTCTGCTTCTCCCTTTAAATACTTTTTTCCTTCTTTGGTTGCCTGTCATCTTATTCCTAGCTTTTCGTGGATGACTCCTTTCAAATCTATGGTTTTGATGATCCCCCAAATCTAAATTACTCCTGAATCTTAAAGAAATATTTTTCTTTTTTTGAGATGGGGTCTTGCTTTATTTCTCAGGCTGGAGGGCAGTGGCATTATCATAGCTTACTGCCACCTCAAATTCCTAGGCTCAAGTGATCCTCTTGCCTCAGTCTCCCAAATAGCTGAAACTACAGGTGTGCACCACCACGCCTGGCTAACTTTTTAATTTTTTGTAGATATGAGATCTGAGCCATCTTGCCCAGGCTGGTCTCCAACTCCTGGGTTCAAGTGATCCTCTGGCTTTGGACTCCCAAAGTGCTAGGATTACATGTATGAGCCACCATACCTGGCCTACTCCTGAATCTTTATCTTCAAATCAGGTTTCATTCCTGAAATCCAGCTATTCAGGTATCTGATGGATATCATCATTTGGATATCTTAAACATCTAAAACTAGGCCGGGCATTGTGGCTCACGCCTGTAATCCCAGCACTTTGGGAGGCTGAGGTGGGTGGATTACAAGGTCAGGAGATCGAGACCATCCTGGCTAACACAGTGAATGAAACCCTGTCTCCACTGAAAATACAAAAAAGCCGAGATTGCGCCACGGCACTCCAACCTGAGCGACAGAGCGAGACTCAGTCTCAAAACAAACAAAAAATCTAGTCTCCCTGGTTATCTAAGCCCCGAAATGGGTACCCAATTCTTAATCTGCCACATCCAACCAATCCCTAATTCCTGTTGATATTAGCTCCTAAATCTCTCATATTTCTCTCTTCCTCTCCATCTCATTTTTCACTAAGACCTTTCCAGTTTCAGAAAGTAACTAGACCATTTCATTCTAATATACTAGACTCCATGCTGATGTAGAAGTGTTCTCAATTGTTCAGGGTACAAATTCAGCTTTGCCACATACTACCAGCTGAATGACAAGGGCATCACTTCTGATACTTTTTGAGATACAAGAAATGAAGGGGCTCCTGCTCAGTTAGCTGTTGCTTCAATGTCAAAACAGACTCTGTAATAAAATAACTCCGGACAGTTTGGTTTGGTAGTAGGTAAGTTTTCTATCTTTAAATTATGGTGATTAAAGGGCACTTTCAGTGCAAAATGGGGACTGGCCCTCAGTAAGCAAATTGCTGGCTTACCATGCCCGTACCAAGTAGGAACTTGGCCTTGAGGTTCCTCCTCCAATTTCAAAATAGGTTTAGACACAGATAAGGGAAGACTGTGATCACAGGTTCAAGTTTTTATTTTGATCTCATTTTTATACCTGAATAACAATTTTCTCCAAAGGAATGATGATACATAATCTCTATTCTAAAAACGGCACATAGTGTATTGATAGCATCTGGTCAGTGGTTATCACTGACTGTCTTCAATAACAATTACTCATCTAAGAAACTCTTCCTTTTTAAAAAAAAATCCTTGGTGCTGAGCCAGACAACCCTGGGCTGCTGCTCCTCATACTGATAGGATCTGGCTTCTAGACTGACCCCTCTCAAGAACAAAATACAGGGAGGGACTTGTTCTGGATTCCCTTTGGGCAAATGCAGCTGCAGTACTCACCAGGCTGGGCCTCAACTTACGGGACTTTTATTTTTTTTCTTTTAAATGTATACTATTAAAGTTGGATTATTCATCTAATATTTATGTTTGCCTTGGGGACTAATAAACCTCACAACCTAAGGATCACCCCAGTTAAACCAAGGCTTTGTCATCACAGGGCTACTCAACAGATGTCTTAGTTTCTTGAACTAAGGAAGGGGTCAGTCAGCTAGGAGAGAAAAGTCCTTTTGAAAGACAGCATCATATACCTTGCTGACTCTGCTGCATACATACAGCCTCCAGCCTTGTTGCCGGTTCTTAAAGGAACTGTGCTGTCTTTTCACTTTTCCTGGTTTTTGGGGCAATAGAGGGTTTCCTACCTCAAATGCCAATACCAGGTAGGTAGAAGGACCTTAAGCTCAACTGCTGGCTCCTCGTAATCATAACACACACTCTGTTCTGTGGTGGGTGCCACTCTGCCTGTGCCATGTCACATTTCCTAATCCAGCACATCCTCGCCCAAGAAAACCCTACTTTGGGGTCATTCATTCTATTCTTATTTCTCTCTTATTTGTTCTGATGTTTCAGTTGGACTTGATTCCATGGCAGGCTCTGGCTCCAGAGGAAGAGATGGGGGCTTTGTGAACTGGGATGTTCCTCCAGCACCTAGTAACAAAATAAAAACTTGAATCCTCATGTTCCACAATTTCAGAAGAAATCATTCTTTTTTGCTGTTAGAGTTCAAGAGGAAACCCCATATTTTCTGGAACCAGTGGGACTGACCCCTTGGCTATGAGGGAAGACTATAACTGAGAAATAAAGCAACAGTCAAGTTTGCCTTCAATGAGTCACTGAAAAATATTTAATTACATGTCAACTTCTGATAAAGCAGTAAAAATTAAACATTGCATAACAGGATACACTTAATAATGTATTGCTCAAATTGGAAAGACCAGTGTATTGACCATCCAACTAACTCTGAGTAGCTGTTACCTACTACATAGCTTGCCTTAAGGAAACAAGTGCCAATTTAGCCACCCTGTGGTTTTTTTCTCCCCTTGTGGCCAATACTACATTGGACATGTTATGAGTCTGAAGAGAACCTCACTGAAAGCTATAATCTCTTTGCTGACACATGTGGCTTGTACCTGCTAGGTCTTCGTGGAGTTCTGTATGGTCCTACCTGAGGGGAGTGTCCTGTATGCAGCTGCTGAAGACATTGCCTGTCCTAGAGCTTGATTAGAGCCCAGAGGCTGCTGGAAACTGGCAGGTTTGCTGGTTGAAGTGGTCCGGTGCTTTGATTTGGGATCTTTAACTGGTTTAGTCCAGACCAGTGCCTCTCCAACCTGGAGAGCAGCTCCCAACTTCTGAGCCATCTCCACCATCTTGTGTCCACAAAGGAAGTAAAAGAACGAAAAGCATGACTGTCAGAGACAAGCCAACCCACTTCTTTGTTCTTCCAGCTGGGGTTTTAGCTGAAATAGTGTCTGGTCGTACTAGCAGTTGAGGCAGGAAGTACTTACAAAACAGCAAAGAATACAGATTGCCTTTAATGGATGGCACGGTGGTTCACACAGGATCTCAAAACCCAAAAATTCAAGCCTGGTGCATTACTGGGCTAAATGTTTATTTCCTACAAGAAGTGAAATAGGGCTGGGCACATGGATCACAAAGGTCAAGAGATTGAGACCATCCTGGCCAACATGGTAAAACCCCATCTCTACTAAAAATAGAAAAATTAGCTGGGCCTGGTGGCACACGCCTGTAGTCCCAGTTACGTGGGAGGCTGCGGCAGGAGAATTGATTGAACCCGGGAGACGGAGGTTGTAGTGAACAGAGATTGCGCCACTGCACTCCATCCTGGGCAACAGAGCAAGATTCCATCTCAAAAAAAAAAAAAAAAAAGTGAAATAGAAGGAAGCTACAGACAGACACAGACCTCAACTTTGATGAGTTGAATTAGCAATAACAACTCAGTAAGCCTGAATTTCCTTTTATTATTATTCTAGGAAAGTTCTTCTCAGGCTGTTATTAATTGATGAACTCATGCTGCTGGGAACATCAAAGCCAGAAGAGCCATGAATGTGTAATACCTTGGATTTGGAGTATTTGGGCTTGATTTTTGAACGTTTCCTGAGAGCTTACTTATGACTCTTGGGAGCTAATAAAAGACTTACCTCAGAGTCAAATTCCACAGAGCTACTGTCCTTGAGTAGGTTGACTTTCTTCTCCATCTCCTGATATTGGGCCAGGGCGTTCTTCTTCTCGCCCTGGTTGTACAGCAGCACAGCATAGTTCAGGTTTACTAAAGGGTTACACCTATGGCAGACAGACAGGGATTCGATGGAGCTGGGGGCTTTGCAACCAATGGTCATTCAGAGATCCTTCTCATTACACAAAAACAAAACAAAACTGGTTAAGTAGAGATTTCTCCATTATGTAGCAAGGTAGGAACATATGTGCTAAGCAGACCTGTCGAGAAGAATCAAGGAATCAATCAATGGCCTAATGAGCAAAGCTGGTATTGGGACCAAGTCTGGCATGTCAGCCCTCAACAGCGACTACCTAGGCCAGGGTTGAAAAAGGAATCTCTACCCTGCTGTCTGGAAGATACCAGTGGAGTAAATCCTGGAAGAGTCAAGTTTAACTTCAATTAAACAGCCCAGAGTCCTATCTGATATTCCAGCTAGCCCACAGCTATCAGCAACCCAAGCCCACTGCCAGTTCGGACTTTCTCTAGCCTCCTGATTACTCAGTTTGGGACTGGAAACAATTTCTCAATTCCTGCTGAGCCAACACATACTTAGGAGACACATCTCTCCACACTGAGGTCTGCTGTGTACTAATGCCACAGAGGAAAAGCTGGGCTGACTCAGGCAGCACCGATGCTATGGTACCACCTCATGGCTTTGGAGAGTCCGACACCCCCAGTACCATTCTCAACAAAGTGCATACTTATCCAGGTGGACTGCTTCTGCGTAGGCTCTCTTGGCATTCTCTATATCTTCCAGATTGGTCAGAGCCACTGCAACAAAGAAAGCATTGCAGCTGGAGAGCTCAGCTTAGAAGACAAAAGTAGTATTAAAGACTGCCCCCAAAGTAAACTTCACCCACTCAGCTCATGGCACCGGAGTTTACTAAGTCAGCTTAGATACCCGGTGCTATCTTCAACAATCCCTTCTACAGTCAATCAGTTGCCAGGTTCTGTGCATCCTTTTTTGCAGTTTCTTTTCTGACACTGCCGTTATTCAGGCCCAAGTAGTTTCAGGCTTTCCATTTATCCCCCAGTGTCAATGTCCCCACTGCCTCCATTCCACTTTCCACAGTGCTGCCAGGTATCTCACTGACTTATAAATCTGACCACATTACCATCCTACTTAGGAATCCTCACTGGCTCCCCACATCTACAACTATGATCTTTACCCTTTCATTTAGCAATAAAACACTCCGACTTTTTAAAATCAGTATTTCCTTGACACCTCATATATAAAACAAAAACAGCTGCTCTGGAAGCCCTGCCCATTCCACCTCCCCACCAGCTATGCATTCACTCCTACCAAGCACCTAAAAGGAGATCTAGGAATACAGCTGGACAAACACGGCCTCTAAGATAAAGTCCTTGCACTGTATGCATGACTTCCATAATCTGACCCCAGAATATCTTTCCTGACTCATCTCCTATCATATTCTCTAACACTACCGCCCACTAACAGCAAGGGACACTGCGGTTTCATGGCTGCATGCCTTTGTTCATGTGGCTCCTCAACCATTCTGTGCTATTCCATTCTAGCTTGTTGTTCAGGATCCAGTTTGAAAGCCATCTCTACTTTGTAAAGTTAGCATTGCTGCTGTGCCTTCCATCATGGCTGTTTACATTTCTATGTCCCATTAGAACCCAGCTATCTAAAGAAACTATCAACACAGTAAACAGACAACCTACAAAGTGGGAGAAAATATTTGCAAACCATGCAGGTCTAATATCCAGGATCTATAAGGAACTTAAGCAAATTTACAAGAAAAACACAATCCTGTTAAAGTGGGAAAAGGACATAAACAGACACTGTTCAAAAGAAGACATACTGCAGCCAACAAGCATATGAAAAAAAGCTCAGTATCACTGATTAGGGAAATGCAAATCAAAACCACAATGAGATAACCATCTCACACCAGTCAGAATGGCTATTACTAAAAACTCAAAAGGTAACATTCTGGTGAGGCTGCAGAGAAAAGGGAATGCTTATACACTGTTGATGGGAGTGTAAATTAGTTCAACCATTGTGGAAAGCAGTGTGGCAATTCCCCCAAGAGCTAAAAACAGAACTACCATTCAACCCAGCAATCCCATTACTGGGTATATGCCCAAAGAAATATAAATCGTTCTGCCGTAAAGACACATGCATGTGTGTGTTCAATGCAGCACTATTCACAATAGCAAAGATGTAAAATCAACCTAAATGCCCATTCTGGATAAACAAAATGTAAATGTACACCATGGAATACTACACAGTCATACAAAAGAACAAGATCATGTCCTTTGCAGCAACATAGATGGAGCTGGAGGCCATCATCCTTAGCAAACTAATGCAGGACGGAAAACCAAATCCTGTTCTCACTGTAAGAGCTAAATGATGAGAACACATGGAAACAGAGAGGGAAACAGACACTGGAGCTTACTGGAGGAGTGGTGAGGGCCAGAAAAAAAAATAACTATCAGGTATGGGGATTTCTACCCATGAAAACTACAATAAAGAATCGTGCCCACATTTACCCCTTGCTCCTTCCACCTTCTGATTGACCTGGTGCTTCCCCATGTGGCCCTGCATGGTGTGGCATGCCCTCCTTCTCAGGAATTGTAACAGACTATCTTTCTAGTGGCAGATGTCTTCTGATCTGTTGCCCATACCATATCTGAATAATAATAATAAAACCTATGTTGCTGTTGTTTTTTTAAAGCAGTTATCTTTGTATTCAGGCAACCCTCAAATAACCATGACTCAATTGCTTTTGCAAGCTTTCTCTTTTGAATAAGAACCCCACAATAATAAACAAAAAGCCACTGGAAGACCACTGCCAAATGAGGACATGGATAGCTGCTTTGGGTCTTACATTTAGTAAGTAAATGTATATGGAGAAAAAATTTCCTAGGAAGACTATTTAGTCAGTACTTTAAAATTAAAATGGTTGTGCATAATTTTTAAAGTGTTTGATTAATTTTAACTTATTTTTATGATAATTTTAGTATGTGCATGGCATAAAATGGAGTTTCAGGAAGAGAACAGCATTCTACATAACATGTTCAGAAGAGATAAGGGTTTCAACATAAGGTAGCTTGACTTAGAAGTACCAACTAGGGGCCAATTATAGTAACAACAATATTGATAATAATAGACCAATTATATAACCACAGTAAAACCAACAGTTTTCAAAAATCAGTATTTCAACAAAACCAGTATCATTAATTGAGTGCTTAATCATGCAATCCTCACATCAGCCCTTGGTACATATAATAAGTAGTAGAGGCAGGACCCCACCTAAAACCCAAGCTCTTAACACTTGCTATCTGGAACTTAGTTGGACTCAATATATATACAAATGAATTGTCAAGGCAAGAGGAAAAAATTGGTAAAAGGTGAACTAGGGATGATCTTTATTTAACCTGTTGGTCTCTGAGTGAAACTCCCCCAAGTGAGAAACAACCAAGTTCCTTTGTCATCTTTTATCTATTTCTTCAAGCTCCAGGACAGTAATCCAGATTCCTATAGGATCTCTAAGGGAATGGCTCCTATGAGACAGCCACTGATCTTCCATGATTCTAATCCATTTTTCCCTCATTACAGATGGCAGAGTTTTCCACATAAATGTTTCTTACCTGCCAAGAGCATGTAGAGCTCCCCCATCTTTGGCTGGAAGTTGATGGCTGCACTGAGAAAATGAAAAGCTGATGCATACTGCTGCATGGTCAGATGGACAAGGCCCAAATTATACAGAATCTTCCAATCGAAGGGTGCCAAGTAGTTGGCTCGTTTCAGGCAGCTGATGGCCTATGAGACAGAAGGGGCACTCAATGAGGGGCAAGCTAAACAGACCAATAACCACATATATGAATGCGAACAAAGAACATGAGGGGACGCTCACCGCCACATATTTCTTCTTGCCAAAGAAACACATTCCAATGTTATTCCAGAGTGGAGGACTTTCTGGAACAGCACAAGCCACAACTCTGTATTTGGTGAGGGCAACATCAAAGTCCCCGTGGGTCTGCATCATGCTGCCTGCTGCCAAGATGGCCTGAAAACACGGCACATAGAAAGTAATTCAGTCATTCCCAAAAGGCTGTAGCAGTGAGGCAGCCTTCCTGAGTCTATACTTAGCAGGCCCATCAGCACAGATGGGACTGAAAAATTTCTTCCAGGGACATAAATAATATATCCAAGCTACTCGGACAAATGTTCCTGAGGAATGTCCTTGCACCCTACACTGTGGCTCTCTCTGGCACAGCACAAAAAAAAAAAAAAAAAAAAAGATAAAATTTTACTTGCTTTACCCATCTGTTTCCTACTTCTAGCCAGGAAAGTCAATATTTCAGAATGAATACCAGAACCCTTTGATTAATTTTAACTTCCTTTAATCTGTTCTCTGCAGCCCGGTACACCAAGTGTTCTAGACACCTGAAATACACCTGTACGTGGCTACTTAAGGTACATTTCTTCCTACCATAGAACAGAGGGTGAGTCAGCTTTAGGCTTCATCAGCCCAGCCCTTTCATTTCTCTAAGGAAAGGTATCAAGGTGGGAGCTGAGAGGCTAATATTACTTCCTAAATCAGAACTCAGTTTGTATCCTTCTATAAACAGCTTGTCTTGCTGCATCTCCTCAATGATACTCATCCATTTGATGCTATTCCTTCTCATTCCCCAAGTCACATCTAGACAAAAGTTGTAATATCAAATCATTAAGACTTAGAAGTCATTTCAACATGATTATTGTTGCCTTTTAGAGACAGGGTCTCACTCTGTCACACAGGCTGGAGTACAGTGGTGCCATCATGGCCTACTGTAGCCTCAAACTCCTTGGCTCAAATGATCTTCCCTCTTCCAACTTCTGAGTATCTAGGACTACAGATGTGTGCCACCATGCCTGAATAATAATTTTTTTTTTTTTTTTTTGTAGAGATGGGGGTCTAACTACGTTGCCCATCCTGGTTTTGAACTCCTGGCCTCAAGTGATCCTCCTGCCTCAGCATTCCAAAGTGCTGGGATTACAGGCATAAGCCACCATGCCCAGCAGATTTATTTTTGACAACAGTTGTGGAGGCATTGCTAATTTCCTAAGTAACACATAAGCTTTACTAGGACTATGATTCTGCTTTCTGCAGGGGTTACACGTCTATTATAACAAATGTGCACTTTTAGAAGATAAGTAGAGCATACTTGACAATACTTTCAAATAAGAAGAACCACCTTATATTTATATTTTTTCTATTTCTCAGGTATCCAAATTTAAGAAGCTATTCCTTTGCTTTCCAGGGTCAGATGACCTCTAGAAGCAGTGGGACCATCTATCTGAAGGCCAGAGCCTTCATGTCTGTAATACCTTGTAATTGGTAGGGTCATAAGTCAGTGCATTGCCAAGATGTTCAAATGCCTTCTGGTAAATGCCGAGCTTGGGAAAAAAAGCAAACAAGACAATTTACATCAGCAAGGAGATGGCAGTTAAAAGAATCTGGCCAGACCAGGCGTGGTGGCTAACACCTATAATCCCAGCACTTTGGGAGGCTGAGGTGGGTGGATCACCTCAGGTCAGGAGCTCGAGACCAGCCTGACCAACATGGA
Source organism: Rhinopithecus bieti (assembly GCF_001698545.2). Lineage (NCBI taxonomy): Eukaryota > Metazoa > Chordata > Mammalia > Primates > Cercopithecidae > Rhinopithecus > Rhinopithecus bieti. Next base: position 10,600 of record NW_016820335.1, on the reverse strand, counting down.
GAAACCCCATCTCTATTAAAAATACAAAATTACCCAGGCATGGTGGTGCATGCCTGTAATCCCAGCTACTCAGGAGGCTGAGGCAGGAGAATCGCTTGAACCCAGGAGGCAGAGGTTGTGGTGAGCTGAAATTGTGCCATTGCACTCTAACCTAGGCAAAAAGAGTGAAACTCTGTCTCAAAAAAAAAAAAAAAAAAAAAAAAAAAAAAAAA
>NW_016820335.1:0-10163 GCF_001698545.2 Rhinopithecus bieti | reverse complement strand
AAAAAAAAAAAAAAAAAAAAAAAAAAAAAAAAAAAAAAAAACACAGTGGCCAACCTCACCCAGAACAGAAATGCTCTGGCTTTTTTGAGTTCTCCTGATGAAAAAGAAAAAAAAAAAAAAAAAAGACGCCACAGTTACCCGGTAAAAAAAAAAACACAGTGGCCAACCTCACCCAGAACAGAAATGCTCTGGCTTTTTTGAGTTCTCCTGATGAAAAAAAAAAAAAAAAAAAAAAAAAAAAAGCAGCTACAGTTACCAGATAATAAAGAAAGAAAACTAAAAATCCCCACAGTCTTGGTTTTCCTTCTATTTGTGTTCGTCTGTCCCCTGATAAGGTCAAAGTATCTATTTGATAAGAACCATTTCTGCCACACTAGTACTGTTCCACATTAATGCCTCTTGGCAGGAAATGAGCTGGGTATCCTCATCTCCTGTGGAGCCTACCTCCCAAGCCAAAGCCCAGGAAGACCCAGGGTTAAGCTCCTGATTCCTTTTAGAGAAAAATGAAATAGACATAAAGGCCACCATAGAGGCAGGGCTGGAGGCAGAATCAGCTGAACAAGGAACTTGGCAAATGTGTGTACTGGGGAAGGGGGAAAAGCCCTTTGGATACCTGGGCCCTGGGTCCTCAGTCAGAGAATCAATGGAGCTAAAATAATCCCATTCACATTCAGGAATGTGGAGGGGACAGAAAACTTCTTATTCTAGATAAAGTATACTTTGCCTTCTCTCTTTCCAGTAAGACCCTGGCTGGGAAGAAAGATCAAAAGAAATGGCTTTGCCCCAAAGCCCTAAGAAGTGCTCACTTGTATCCGTTTCTCTCCTCACAACAAAATAACAGCCTCCAAGACCAGAGTTATTTCTCATATATGCTCTTTCCTGGATGGCATAAGAATTTGAGACAGGATCTGGCTCTGTCACCCAGGCTGGAGTGCAGTGGCTCAATCTCAGCTCACTGCAACCTCTGCCTTCCGAGTTCAAGCAATCTTCCCATCGCAGCCTCCCAAGTAGCTGGGACTAGAGACGCATGCCACCATGCCTGGCTAATTTTTGTATTTTTTTGTAGAGACAGGGTCTCACTGGCTGGTCTCCAACTCCTGAGCTCAATTGATCCAGCAGCCTTAGCCTCCCAAAGTGCTGGTATTATAGGCATGAGACCACACCCAGCCTACATAAAAATTGTAATTGAACTAGGCTAAAATAGAATTGCTTCCAATTTAAATGCAGAAAAATAATTCCTTTAGCAAAGAGTATCAAATAGAGAGAGTGTAGTTCATGAACTTTATATGACCTTTAGTAAAATAAATATCAGAATGCAGGAAAACCACCATACACACAAACCCTAAAGCATTTCTAATATCAATGCATGAATGAGTAAAGAGTTTTCATTACCTGTAAGTAGAGTAATCCTAAAGTTGTAAGAAGCTCTGTATTTTCTGGTGAGAACCTGCAACATAGAGATGCTCAGAGGGAAAACAACATGTAGATGAGAAACACAGAGACACATGCACGGTAATATGCCCTCGTGCAATACTTGACAGACCCCACTGAGCCTCTTCCTCCCCAAGGAAATACCTGAAGGCAGTTTGGGAACTGCCATCAAAAGTAGGTCATCTCAACCCTGGTGATAGGGAAAACTGCTCAGCAAGAAAAATGGGGCTTAGAATTCAGATTCCTTTCTTAGGGTAGAAGTCCTAAGAAAGAACCTATGGAATGTTCTGCATGACTGTCTCGGTCACACTGATAAAGAACAACGCTTTATAAACCAAGTCAGTCTAGAACACACATAGTTTCACCAGTCCTTTCTTGTGGGATTTTTTTTTTTTCTATTCTCATTGTGCTTACAATGCCAGGCAGCATAATTTTCTATGTAATTTAGGATCCCAAGGCCCTTAATACTGTTCTCTCCACTTAAACAAAGAGCTATACCAAGTAGCCAAACTAAACCAAAGAAGGAAGATACATACCAATCCTAGGAAAGAAGGTGCTACTGACCTTTGGGAGTAAACACTGATGTACGTAAAGTATTATCTGTCTGCTCAATCCCTCACTAATATTTGTCTTTGTCACAAAACTAAGGCAACACTGAGTTGAGATGATCTGCCTATAGGATCATCAGACAGTTTCAAGAGTAAAACACCAAAGGGCTATGAACAATGTCTTCTGCTTCTAAGGAATGATACAGGGCATGGGTTACCTATAGGAAGACCTGAACCAGAAGATGCAAAGCCCCAGCCAGGGGAGGCCTGAGCTGACCAAACAGAGCTTTCTCAATTCAACTGGGAATCTGCCTTTCACTTTCTGCCATAATAAACATCCATTTTGATCACTTCCCTCCCCAAAGCCAGGCAGCTTCTGTAATTTTAGCAATATCGGCTTTCCCACTACAACATGACTACTCTCTTCAAAGCTGTAGGTCATGAACTATGGTCTCTATCTTCTCAGTAAGGCTTCAAATTTTAGCTGTCCATATTTCTCCCTTGGGAAATTTAGTGACTGAAGTCCTTGATCGGTTACTGGAAGAACGTTCCCCTTGGGATTTATGTATGCTAATCTCAAAGAGCCAACCCCTAAAAGGCAGGAGTCAGGGATCAGTGCTACTACCTAGCACCACAGAGGCACTTAACATGTTACATGGCTCCTTACTACTTGCCCATATATATAACCTCTTGATGACAAAAGTCTCTTCTGTAGCTTAACAAATCAAGTGATTTTTCTGTTTTAGACACAAAATATGGTCGAAGAAAATTCAGAAAGCAGTGTTGTGACTCACATAACCAGGAAATTTACTACCATGGTAGAAGATAAAGATGATTAATAAATTAATAGAAATCTAAGTTTAGTTCAGAATCTAATTATTAGGAATAATAAGCCTCGAACCACAGACCAGACATTCTATTAAGTGACCAAACAAATGAGACAAAGCATTTTGCTACAGCTATTCCATTTAAAGAAACAACACAAGGCCGGGCACAGTGGCTCATGCCTGCAATCCCAGCACTATGGGAGGCCAAGGTAGGCAGCTCACTTGAGGCCAGGAGTTCAAGACCAGCCCAACCAACATGGTGAAACCCTGACTCTGCTAAAAATGCAAAAATTAGCTGGGCGTGCTGGCGTGCTCCTGTAGTCCCAGCTACTCAGGAGGCTGAGGCATGACAATCGCTTAAACCCAGGAGGCAGAGGTTGCAGTGAGCCAAGATCGCACCATTGCACTCAAGCCTGGGTGACAGAGCGAAACTGTGTTGAAATAGAGGGGAGGGGAGGGGAGGGGAGGGGGAAAGAAAAGAAAGAAAGGAAAGAAAGAAAGGAAAGAAAGAAACAAAGAAGAGGAAAGGGAAGGAGGGAAAGGAAGAAAAGAAAAGAAAAGAGAAAAGTAGGGAGGGACGGAGGGAGGGAGGGAGAAAAAGGGGGAAGGGAAAAGGGGAAGGGAAAAGGGGAAGGGAAAAGGGGAAGGGAAAAGGGGAAGGGAAAAGGGCGAAGGGAAAAGGGCAAAGGGAAAGGGAAAAGGGAAAGGATAAAGGGGAAGGGGAAGGGAAAAAGGGGGAAGGAGAAGGGAAAAAAGGGGGAAGGGGAAGGGAAAAGGGCGAAGGGGAAGGGAAAAGGGCGAAGGGGGAAGGGGGGAAGATACTGGTCTCATGCTAATAAGGCTAAATGTTTCTTTTCTTTTCTTTTTTTTTTAAATCAATCAGGAGATTTCTGTCCCTAATAATATCTCTGAAAACAGAAGACCTGTTGTTAACATATGATACCAAAATGGCAGACTATCAGCCAACTCCTAAATCTGTTATTTCCTTCTTCTTGACTGCATGTCTGCCCACTTCCCTTGCAACTATCTCCTAGTTTTGAACCATAGAATGTAAGCAGGAACGATGTGCGCAATTTCTGGGTCATTTAAAACTTATTACCAAGGCCAGGTGCAGTGGCTCACACTTGTAATCCCAGCACTTTGGAAGGCTGAGGCAAGAGGATCGCTCAATCCCAGAAGTTTAAGACCAGCCTGGGCAACATAGTGAGACCTTGTCAACACAAAAAAAGTTTTTTAAAAATTAGCTGGGCATGGTGGCACATGCCTGTAGTCCCAACTACTTGGGAGGCTGAGGTAGGAAGATCACTTGAGCCCAAGAGGTTGAGGCAGCAGTGAGCTGTGTTCTCCACTGCACTCCAGCCTGAGTGACGGAGTAAGATCCTGTCTCAAAATATATATATATTGCCAGGTGCTTATTCTATACTTAGCTTCCCATACCATCTCCTTGCACCATGTCCTGGATGTGGATGTTACATTCAGCAACAACCATGCAGGTGAAGACAACAATCTAAGGAATGGTGAGTTAATAAGGAAGAAACCTGGATCCCTGGCTGACCTTGTAGAACAGAGCTGCCCGGCTAACCTAAAGCAGCAGCCATCCTTAAAGGTAAGAAAGAAACATTCTACCTTATTGAAGCCATTGGGAGCTCTTAAACTTCAGCTTAACCTTTAACTCATACAATAAGTAATTAATCAAACATATTCACTTTTAGGCTTGGGAGTTCACATATCCACTCAATTTTTTTTTTTAGTTTCTCATTTCTAAAGGAAACAGATACACTTACTCCACTGCTTTCTTGTAGATTTCAATGGCCTTGTCCAAGTCTCCCTCCAGCAAGTGGATCTTCCCCAGCATTATATAAGTCAGATCATGCCTATTAAGATTCAGGGCATTGTGCAACTGGTCTTGTGCCTGACAAGTTTGACAAAGTAAAGAAACCAAATCACTACCACTGAATGAACTCTACCTTTATATGGCTAATGTAAAGATAGTTTCTGCTGTATTGACATAGGAACATCACATTTCAGCAAACAGCCCACACTACCCAAAGACCAAAACATACCGAAACTGTCCTTATTGAAAAGACAGCTGGCAACATGGGATATCTGCTTCTGGAGCCACTTGGAAGAATTTATACAAGATGATTAACCTTTCTGAATGTTTTCTGCCTGATATTCACACCTATGACTCATACTTCATAAGTCAAAAGGGCCATCATAGTACAGCGTAGAGTACTACACTAAACTAAATCCCAGCTGTAACACTGACCAAGTGCACAACCTTCCCTATGGTAGGCCCCGATTTCCCCACTAATGTGATGATAAATGAATAAATAGATTGTTCTCATTTATTTACCCAACTGCTTGCTATTCTAGATACTAGATATATTTGAGTTAATAAAACCAACTCCTTGCTCTGGAGGAGCTTACCTTCTAGTAAACAAAAGGGCTTTGTTTAGTCATTCACTTATTCAACAAGTATTTATATAAATGCCAGGTGCTGTATTTGCCTAGCCTGTTAGCTGTACAGTAAAATCTAAATATATTTCTTCTCAGCACAGATCCAACCAAAGACTAATCCTTCTTCTCCCCGACTCAGAATAATCCTGTGAATAGGAATGTGCCTGTTTGAGCTGGGCGCGGTGGCTCAAGCCTGTAATCCCAGCACTTTGGGAGGCCGAGACGGGCAGATCACGAGGTCAGGAGATCGAGACCATCCTGGCTAACACGGTGAAACCCCGCCTCTACTAAAAAATACAAAAAACTAGCCAGGTGACGAGGCGGGCGCCTGTAGTCCCAGCTACTTGGGAGGCTGAGGCAGGAGAATGGCGTAAACCCGGGAGGCGGAGCTTGCAGTGAGCTGAGATCCGGCCACTGCACTCCAGCCTGGGTGGCAGAGCTAGACTCCGTCTCAAAAAAAAAAAAAAAAAGAAATGTGCCTGTTTGAAATCATCTCTGAAGAGAAAAATCTAACCAAGTATATAAAACTATAGATCCATCTACAAAACCTAAGGGGCCCACTAAATGTATTTTATGTACATATATTATTATCTCAGGAGAAAAGTTACAAATGCTAATGTGCATATTTTTTTTCACACCAGTGTGGGATACAGGTTACACCAGTCTGCAAATTGACACAAACTGAACATTGTCAAATGGGTACTAACCAATTCAGATTCTCAGTCCTGGTGGCACTGAAGAAAGGAGAATAAAACTTCACAGTCACTAACTGTGAGCTCTATGAAGGGAAATACCCGAAGCTCTCATCACTGAGTTTTAGAGCTCTCAATAATTTTGTCTACTCCTAAATTATGATACATACTTTTTCTTACCTGACTATCAAATTTGAGGTAAGCTCAAATTGTCTTCTCTGATATAGGGGCCTATAGCTTCATCACAGTGAAATATAAATTCTCATCATGGAAAATAACTAAAAAAAACTGAAAACTCAGAAATCAGATCCACTTAAAATTTAAAATTTATTTGCAATGACCCTAAAAACTAAGTTGCTGTCAGGGCATGGAGATAGCTCACGTGGTCATGATTACACCTTTAAGACTTAAGGGTCCATTTTTTGATATTTATGTTTTATTAAGCATCTGTTTCTAAACTGGGAAATTTAACTGGAGGTAGAGAAAAGAAGAAAGGAGAAAACTGTCTTTCCCTCATATTTCTAGAACTTTCCATATTCTTATTAAAAGCAGAAAACAACAGACGAATAATGACAAGTGAGAATTAAAACAGAAAAAAATGTATAAAGGTACTTTCAATTTTCAGTTCCAAAAACCTCTGCAAGCACTAGAGATAATAGAAAATGAGCAAGGTAACAACTTCTGCAACAACAAGTGCACCCTCAGTGAAATCCATCACCACTTCTGTAAATTACCTTGTTGAACTGCTTCAGGTAAATGTAGCAAACTCCTAGGTTATGGCTGATCTCCTAGGCACATAAAAAAAAGGAAAACAACTCAGGTGCAATTCCACAGTAAGTATTAGAGTGAAACAACAGACATCTANTTTCAATTTTCAGTTCCAAAACCTCTGCAAGCACTAGAGATAATAGAAAATGAGCAAGGTAACAACTTCTGCAACAACAAGTGCACCCTCAGTGAAATCCATCACCACTTCTGTAAATTACCTTGTTGAACTGCTTCAGGTAAATGTAGCAAACTCCTAGGTTATGGCTGATCTCCTAGGCACATAAAAAAAAGGAAAACAACTCAGGTGCAATTCCACAGTAAGTATTAGAGTGAAACAACAGACATCTAGAGATTGTTATTGCTCGACAAGGTTTAAACTTTAAACCATGCATTACAGTCAGCTTTTTATTAGAGTTCATACTCAAATATATTTAATTGTCAAAAATGAGTTCCTCAATATAAAAAAAAACAGATTATAAGAAATAAAAGCAGAATAAACAGGTGATCTTCCTGGATCTATGGGGCACCCTGGGGCACATACCGAGGCCATCCCCATACCTTTTTCCTCTAAGAGTTGCCCATCACCCACACCCTTTGCTTCTTCTCAGAAGAGACTACCCACAGCCCCTGCAGAGAGGGCTGCTAGCCACACATTTCCGCCCTTAAGGCAGCACAGGTGGATAGTGACACCTGACTCAATTGAAGTCCTTTCCCTAGGAATCTGGAATTGGAAGAGAGCTAGTTAATTACAAGTACTAAATTTACCAGGTGATGTGGACTTGAGGACTGAGCGCCACCTGGAGTCTGCTATAATGGAATACATGTAATTGCAGCTATCTGCCGAAGTCTAGAGCTGACATGGAAAAACTATGGTCCATGGGCCAAATGCATTCCCTGCCCTTTCTTATAAGTACAGATTCATTGGAACACAGTCACAACTATTGTTTTTGTATGGCTCTTTTGCATTAGAACTGCAGAGTTAAGTCGTTGCAACAGAGTCTGTATGAAGCTATACAAATTAAAATATTTATTAACTGGCCCTTTACAAAAAGTTTGCCAACCTTTGATCTACCGAAAGAGAAGATGAAGCAGAAAAAGCAGAGTAGCCACCTTGGTTGCTGAAGCATTCCAGTTCTGCTTCACTAAAAGACCAACCTACATCTCTTGATACTGTTTTATGGACTCTCAAATTCCTTTATAATAAATCTCCCTTTATTTAAGGTAGCTTTGGAGAAGGAGAAAGCAAGGGTAAGGAAAATGCTCTTGGGAAACATAGTAAGAACTACCCTATTAGTAGTGGAGATGTGTCCCTGTCTGAGGAAACATGGACCCCAGGCTCAGAGATAACAACTGATTTAATGTTTTCCAAGTCTCCTAAAATAGTAACAGCAACAAAACAGCAACCATTGGTTGAGCACCTACTAACATCAGGCTTTATGCCAGACGTTTTCATATATGTTACTTTAATTTTCAGCAAACCTGCAACATAGTTATAATTTTTCCAATTTTACAGATAAGGAAATTGAAGCTCAGAGAGGTCGAGTAGATTACCTAACAACACAGAGAGTACCAACAGTGGGATTTTTTTTCTTGTTTAGTTCTATATACTAGGGAGAATTTCAATCATATATAAGTGCAGACAGAATCACATACTCATCATCCTGTCCCAACAACCACCCAATCCACACTCCATCTACTCCCACAAGTTTTGTAAGCAAATAACAGATAGCCCAACGTTTTATCCACAAATGTTTCCGTATGTATTTCTAAAAGATAAGGCCTTGTTATAACCCACCCACATCGTCATACTCAAAAAAAATTACTGACTGCTTGATAATAGATATTCAATTAGGTTAAAATTTCAAATTATCTCACAAATGCCTCACATATAAAAAAATTTTTTTATTCAATCACAAATCATGTCCATATTATAGAACACTGGGATTTGAACTCAGACCTGCCTTCAAAACTTGTATACTTCCATCTTTGTCATGCTATAAGAATGCATACATGGAGAGAGACAAGGCAGAAATAAAGCCTTTCTTGTCCTTTAAATGTCCTGCTCTGCAGTAGGAATTGTCAAGGCAAGTAAGTAAATAAATAGATGTCCTGAAGGCTAACCTCTGGCCTTTTAAAATCTTTGACATAGATAGTTGAGAAGGCAGCAATATATCTTTAACAAACTAACTGCAAAAGAAATTTGGAAAGGGCAACAGAACAAATCAGAGTCAAATCCTATCTTTCAGGAGGTAAGGGAATCCAGCAGACATCCTGCAAAGGCAGTTGGTACACTGGAAAGATCACAGTCTTAAGACGAGGAATCTCACATCATCCTAGATACAGGTCTGAATTCCAGTTCTGGCTTAGCAACTACCTCACTGTAGCAACTTCCTACCCTTCAGCAAGACATTCCATCTTCCAAAGCCTTAGCTTCCTCACTTGTCAATGGGGGAAATTCTCCCTACTTAACAGAGCTGTTCCAAAAGTCAAGTAAGATAATGGCAGAAAGAATTACTGTTCCCCTGTTGCAGCAAGACTGTGGAATACCCTGATGAGTCCAAGAAAGTAGGGCTACAAGGTTTTTTTTGTTTTCTTTTGTTTTTTGAGACAGGGTCTTGCTCTGCTTCCCATGCTGAAGTGCAGTGATATAATCACAGTTCACTGCATCACTGTAGCCTCAATCTCCCGGGCTAATGTGATCCTACTACCTCACCCTCTAGAATAGCCAGGACTACAGGTGCACATGACCACTCATTTTTATTTTATTATTATTTTTTTTTCTACAGACTGGGTCTTTATGTTGCCCAGACTGGTCTCAGACTCCTGGGCTCAAGTGATCCTCCCCGCCCAGCATCCCAAAGTGCTGTTATTACAGGTATGAGCCACTATGTTCCAGCTACTATAAGGTTTTCTACAGGTACTTATGAAATATGTAGGGTAGAGAAGGGCTGTTAATAAAATAAAATTAAAATCATTAAAATATTCTAAAAGAAAAGAAAATGCCATGATGGGGAAAATTTTAAACAAAACATAAAAGTGTCAAAAAAAAAAAAAAAAAAGAGGCAGTGGCTCACACCTGTAATCCCAGCACTTTGGGAGGCTGAGGTGGGCAGACCATGATGTCAGGAGTTCAAGACCAGCCTGACCAACATGGTGAAACCCCATTTCTACTAAAAATACAAAAATTAGCTGGGCATGGTGGCAGGTGCCTATAAATCCCAGCTACTCAGGAGGCTGAGGGAAGAGAATCACTTGAACCCGGGAGACAGTGGTTGCAATGAGCCAAGATTAAGTCACTGCACTCCAGTCTGGGTGACAGAATGAGACTCTGTCTCAAAAAAAAAAAAAGATAGCTAAACAAAAGCATCAGAAACTTCAGCAGAGGTAAATGCCCCTGTCTGACAGCTTTGGAGAGAGCAGTGGATCTCCAAGCACAG
>NW_016820334.1:0-2559 GCF_001698545.2 Rhinopithecus bieti | reverse complement strand
TTAAAGACTTTCATCGTATAATTAGTGGACCACCGAGAAATATGAAAGTCCTAATTTTGTTGCATTAAAAAAATATTTCTTCTTGCTGTTCAAAACACATGAAGTGTTTTAGGGAGAGGAATTTAGCCTATATTTTTCTTTGGAAAATCAAACTTACTTAAACAAGTAATACTGAGTTGCTTTCTATGTCATCTACAAGCCACAGCAATGAGTCACTAGTTCCTGATGCACAGTGTGGCTATACTTGGATTTTTGACATATATCTAAAGATGTCTTGGACACACATTCCTCCCAGTCACAGACCAAATGAGGGTGGCCAAGTTCTCCCTATGATGGAAAACACACAAACCATAAGGAAAGCACGTCAGAATAATAATACGTTTGTAAATGATATAAAAAAAAAAAAAAGGAGAGAGGTAACGGGAGACTGTGGGAAGAAGTCAGTCTTAGTTTTCCCTCACTTTTTCTTGACTTCTACTGGCTTTAGAGATTGTTTCACTTCCCCAATATGGGTGAACAGAGGCTTTGTTTCTTTCCCCTGCTGTGGCAGTCTCTGTCCTGTCATTCTTTTCTTCACTCACGCAGGTAATCAGCATAGTGAAGTAGAAGCTTGGCTTTCAAGTCAAACGGACAGGCTTCAAGTCCTGGTTTTTCTACTTGTGGTTTGACCTCAAGCAAGTTATTTTACGTTATTTCCCTGGGACTTTCTGAGCCTCCGTTTTCTCATATATTAAGAGAAGCTACCAGTATTTTTCTTTCAAGACTGTTGTGAAGGTTAAATAATGAGTATGAAAGGGCTCTAATTTGTTTTATTATTCATTCTATACTTGCAGTGAATGAAAGGCACTTTTCTAGATCGCCGAGGGCATAAAGTGAAAAAAGACAATCACTGCCTTTGAATCAATTCATTAAGATCTATATGTTTTCTATCCTACATTCTCCCCTATACATGTCCTTATCAAAACTTAACTGGTTTATGCCTCATTACCTCAGGGTTTTGATCCATGGTCTTTAATTAAATAACATAATTTATGATAATGTGTTCATACCTTCTGAAGGCATCATAGATTACCATTCAGGATATACAGACATTTAAAACAGTTTTTGGAGACTGTGTGACAAAGGAATACTTAGCAGTGGGAATTTCGAATCTCCCACCTTCCCAAAGTTCAGCTTTCTGTGAATAATGCGTAGAAGTGGTTTTGTGTACTCAAAATGCATGGGAGATTAGTCTTGTTAATATTTTAGTGCAAGGAAAAAAGATAACTCTTTTCCAGGAAAGCAGTTTGGCAAAATATATCAAGAACTTTAAAGATGTTCACTCACATTAGCTTAGTAATTGCAATTTGAGGAATATCTTAGTAAGTTACGCCTGTAGTCCCAGCTACTCGGGAGGCTGAGGCAGGAGAATGGCGTAAACCCTGGAGGCGGAGCTTGCAGTGAGCTGAGATCTGGCCACTGCACTCCAGTCCGGGCGACAGAGCGAGACTCCGCCTCAAAAAAAAAAAAAAAAAAAAAAAAAAAAAAAAAAAAAAAAAAACTGATTTTCATATAAAGGTTTATTCTAGTGCAAACAACTGCAAGCAGTGTAAATGACAAATGTCAAAAGAATAATTACACAAACTATGCTATATCTATCTGATATAATGTTGTAGAGCCATTAAAATTGCTTTATGAATATTTTAATGAAGCAAGAAAACACATTACAATGTTGATTAATGTAAAATGCAAGTTGGATTTTGTATGAGTATACAAAGTTATATATATAATATAAGCCAATTATATAAAATAGATTCATAATATAAAATACAAAGTGAAATAGTTACTTATTCATTTAATGGATCTCTATTGAACTTTTACTATTTGCTAGGTGCTTTCTTGATACTAGGTATATACAGGTGAACAAGACAAAACAATTTCTGCCCTCATAGAATGAAAATAGCAGAGGAAAAACTAGTTATTAACTATATAGAGTGTGATAAAGGAAACAAATTGAGTTATGTGAAATAAAATACAGGAAACTAACTTAAGACTAGGTGATCAATGAAAGAGTTGATGAAGTGACATTTATGTTGAGACTTGAATAATGTGAAGATGTCAGTCACAAAGACTTGGGCAAGAGCTGTTCAGCAGAAGAGATGGCACATGCAAAGACTCTGAGGAGATAATTGAGCTAGCATGTCCATGTAACACGAAAAGACCATGATCATAGATAATAGTGAGGTATGGAAAGTGGTATGTGATAAATTTGGAGACGTACGTATGAGCTAGATTATCAATTGTCTTGTAGCTATGACTAAAAAGTTTGGATTTTGAAAAGAATAATAGGCCATGGAATGGCTAAAATTTTCATTACATAAAAACAGTAAACATATATGTCAAAGTGCACAATAAATAAAATCAAAAAGCAAGTAGCAAACTGGGGGAAAGTGATTGCAATCTATACAACAGAAAAATGTTACCTTTAGAAAACAAAGAGTTATTATAAATGAATAAGACAAAAGATGAATATCCCCACGAAAAAATCGACAAAATACATAACCTCATATTTCACTAAAA
>NW_016820333.1:0-328 GCF_001698545.2 Rhinopithecus bieti | reverse complement strand
GATATGACAGATACAGGTATAATATATAGACATAATAGATATAATAGATATAGGTATAAAATATACACATAACAGATATAATAGATATACGTATAAAATATAGACATAATAGATACAATAGATATAGGTATAAAATATAGACAGATATAGGTATAAAACATAGACATAATAGATATAATAGATATAGGTATAAAATATGGACATAATAGACGTAGGTATAAAATATAGACATAATAGATGTAATAGATATAGACATATAAGATAGACATAATATGTATAATAAATATAGGTATAACATATAGACATAATAGATACAATAAATAAAGGT
>NW_016820332.1:0-1103 GCF_001698545.2 Rhinopithecus bieti | reverse complement strand
CTGTCAAAGGCTGGTGGGAAGCCAGGCATCATCTGCTGGCCCATGTCTAGGACACAGTTGTGTTGAGTGAACTGAGTTTTTCCAAGTGTCTGCAGGATGCAACCAGAGTGCACTGCCTTGGACATTGGCTAGAAAGGGGAGCCGTCCTTATCTGTCTTTGCTTTCCCCCAAACTGGAATAAACTTGTCACTTAAGATATATTGGGGGATGGATGGTGTGGATTAATGGATACATGGGCATTATGGACAGAGTGACAGATGGACAGCTGAATTAATAAGTTAATGAGAGAATGCATTAACTCACCTGTAACTATCTGGTTTCAGGTCTTTGCAAAAGGCACTGCTTGTCATTATTATCATCATGATGATAGCTAATTATCTTGATTCCAACTACCTCCACCACTATTATTTTGTGGCTGCAATGTACTAACTTGATACATGTTTTCTCATTTAATTCCCATAACATCCCCACAAGGTAGGCAATACTATCCTCGTTTCACAAAAGGTAAGTAATTGGGATGACATTCCATAGCTAGTGAGAGCATCCAGCAAAGATTGAACCCAGGTCTGATTGGTTCCAAAGCCTTGCCCCAAATAAATTACATTACAGATTTGACCCCTCCCCATGAGTTGCTGAGAGTGGAGGTAACACAAGTTAGATAAATGTACTGGACTGAGTTTCACCAGGACAGGAACTATTTCTTTGCAAGCTTGGTAGTCTCAGCACCCCGGACAGTGCCTGGCACATGGACTTGGTTGTTGAGTGAGTGAATGAGTGAATGAATACTGGGTTGTGACAGCCTTTCCCCCCAAAGTGGGGCAGGTGCCCTGAATCACTCACATCACCCTTGGCTTTCAGCCCTCAGAGTACAGCTAGTGGGAGTTCACCAACAGCCCCACATTCCTCGAGGTGCTGGAGGAGTTCCCGTCCTTGCAGGTGTCTGCTGGCTTCCTGGTCTCCCAGCTCCCCATTCTGAAGCCCAGGTTCTATTCCATCATCTCCTCCCGGGATCACACACCCATGGAGATCCACCTGACTGTGGCCGTGCTCATGTCCCACACCCAAGGAGAGCCCGGGGCAGAGGCTCTGGAGCAGCCACTCAG
>NW_016820331.1:0-2351 GCF_001698545.2 Rhinopithecus bieti | reverse complement strand
TACATTTTCTATTGCCAATGAACTTTATTTGGCTGACAGAAAAAATTGGATTCTGAATAGAGTAATTTTGCAACCATGTCCTTTAGCAGTTTTCATGCCTCCTCATTTGTACTGACAACTTCTTAAAATAATTTTCTAAACTCTACAAGCTTTTACATTTTCTCTTCACCTACATATTCTTAACCCTTTGGCAAATATATCCAAACACACAAAAGCTACTGAAATTGTTTGTACAGGTTACCATCAACCTGGTGATTGCCAAATTCTATGACTTTGTCTTAATGTTCATCCTTCTTAAACCTTCCCACATCACACAGATTTCTCTCTTCTTGAAAATTTTATTTTGCATATCTTTCTTTGTGCATTCCTGGTTGTCCTCCTATTTGACTCTTTTATTATTATTATTATTACACTTTAAGTTCTTTTATTATTATTATTATACTTTAAGTTCTAGGGTACATGTGCATAACGTGCAGGTTTCTTACATATGTATACTTATGCCATGTTGGTGTGCTGAAGGCTTCTTTATAATTTTTATCTGAGGATAATTCCTTTGTCAACATAGGCTTCAATGCGATCCGAAATATCCAATCACAGATTCCCCAAAAACAGTGCTGTAAAACTGCTCCATGAAAGGAATCGTGTAACTCTGTAATATGAATTCAGAAATCACAAAGCAGTTTCTCGAAAAGCTTCCTTCTAGTTTTTGTCTCATGATATTTTCTTTGTCACTATAAGCTTCAATGCTCTCTGAAATATCCCATTGTAGATTCCAAGAAAACACTGTAAACAGACTGCTAAATGAAAAGAACAGTGAAACTTTGTGAGATGAGTTCACACATCACCAAGCAGTTTCTCAGAAAGCTTCTTTATAGTTTTCATCTGAGGATATTTCCCTTTTCACTCTAGGCCTCTATGTGCTCCAAAACATCCCTTGAGCACACTCTATGTGCTCCAAAACAGTGTCAGCAAACTGCTCCATGAAAGACGGGGGTAACATTGTGAGATAAATTCCCACATCATGAATAAGTTTCTCAGAAAGCTTCTTTATAATTTTCATCTGAGGATATTTCCATTGTCACCATAGGCTTCAAGGTGATCCAAAATGTCCCATCTCAGATTCCCCCCAAAAAGTGCTACCAAACTACTCCATGAAAGAAATCATGTAACTCTGTGAGATGAATTAACACATCATAAAGCAGTTTCGCAGAAAGCTTCCTTCTACTTTTTGTCTGAGGATATTTTCTTTGTCACCATAAGCTTCAATGTGGTCCAAAACATCCCATTGCAGATTCCAAGAAAACAGTGTTAGCAAACTGCTCAATGAAAAGAACAGTGTAACTCTGTGAGATGAATTGACACAACACAACGCAGTTTCTCTGAAAGCTTCTTTTTGGTTTTAATCTGAGGATATTTCATTTGTCACCACAGACTTCATTGTTCTCATAAATATGCTATTGCAGATTCCACGAGAAAAGTGTTATCAAACTGCTCATTGAAAAGAATGGTGTAGCTCTGTGAGATGAATACACACATCAGGAAACAGTTTTTCAGAAAACTTCTTTCTCGTTTTTGTCTGAATAAGGCCTCAATGCACTCCAAACTGTCCCTTTGCAGATTTCACGAAAACAGTGTTAGGAAATAGCTCCATATAAACAAAGGTGTAGCCCTGTGAGATGCATTCACACATCACAAATAAGTTTTTCAGAATGCTTCTTACCAGTTTTTATCTGAGGACAATTCCTTAGTCACCGTAGGCCTCAATGGGATCCAAATTATCTCTTCTCAGATTCCCCAAAAACAGTGTTAACAAACTGATCCATGAAAAGAATCCTGTAACACTGTGAGATGAATTAACATATCACAAAGTTGTTTCTCAGAAAGATTATTTCTAGCTTTTACATGAGGATATTTCCTTTGTCACCAAAGCTTCAATGCACTCCGAAATGTCCCATTGCAGATTGCACAAAACGCTGTTGGTAAACTGTTCAATGAAAGAGCAGTGTATTTCTTTGAGATGAATACACACATCACAAAGCAGTTTCTCAGAAAGCTTCCTTTTGGTTTTATCTGAGTATTTTCCTTTGTCACCCAGGCTTCAATGATCTCCCAAATGTTCTATTGCAGAATCCACAAAAACTGGTTTCAAACTGCTCAATGAAAAGAATGGTGTAACTCTTTGAGATGAATTCACACATCACCAAGCAGTTTCTCAGAAAGCTTCTTTCTAGTTTTATCTGAGGATATTTCTTTTACACTATAGGCCTCAATGTGCTCCCAAATATCCCTTTACAGATTCCACGCAAACAGTGTTACCAGAACTGCTCCATGAAAAGAAAGGTGTAACTCTT
>NW_016820330.1:0-1162 GCF_001698545.2 Rhinopithecus bieti | reverse complement strand
GGCGTCTTTAATGTCTTCCTCCCTGGCCGGTGTCGGGTCTTCCTCGCTGGCGTCCGCACCTCCCCCCTCACCAGCCACTCCCATGCCTTCCCCTTCACTGCTGCCGTCCTCTGGCTGGTACATGAAGCTGACACCAGCAGCCTTTGTTGCCAAGCCCGCTGCTTTCTTCCTTTTAATTTGCTGTTTCTTTTTCAGTTTCCTTTTTTTATTTTTGCTTATCATGGGCCCGTCTGTGTGCTGTCGCTGAAATTTCTCCTGTAACGGACTCTGCTGTTTCTCTAATTCTGCTTGTTCTACAAGAACACTGCTGGGATTTTTTAATTTTTTCTTTGACTTATGCTTCCTAATTCTTCTTCTCTTTGGCTGGTCATGAGGATCCTGATCTGTTAAAAAAATCAAATATAACAATTTTCAGTACAACGAAACCATAACAAACGTATGAGGCTAAATAAATTTTCCATCAGGATCTTGTAGTTTTAGTAGAAAAAGAGTTTACACTATTTACTTCGGTGATTCTCAACTTTACCATCAAAGATCCTGGGATTAACAATAATATAAATTAGCAGCCTACTTTTTTTTCCCCATAAAAGACTCATTCAGATGTATATACACTCACAGATGCTACGATCATAATAAATGGTATGCTTTGAAGGATGTACAAGTTTTTTTTTTTTTTTTTTTTGAGATGGAGTCTCGCTCTGTTGCCCAGGCTGGAGTGCAGTGGCCGGATCTCAGCTCACTGCAAGTTCCCCCCCGCCCGGGTTCCCGCCATTCTCCTGCCTCAGCCTCCCGAGTAGCTGGGACTACAGGGCCCACTACCTTCCCGGGCTAGTTTTTTTTTTTTTTTGTATTTTTTAGTAGAGACGGGGTTTCACCGTGTTAGCCAGGATGGTCTTGATCTTGTGACCTCGTGATCTGCCCGTCTCGGCCTCCCAAAGTGCTGGGATTACAGGCTTAAGCCACCGCGCCCGGCCTTTTTTTTTTTTTTTCTGAGACAGAGTCTTACTTTGCTGCCCAGGCTGGAGTGCAATGGCACAATCTCGGCTCACTGCAACCTCTGCCCCCAGGTTCATGCGATTCCCCTGCCTCAGCCTCTCGAGTAGCTGGGATAATAGGCACGCACCACCAAGCCTGGCTAATTTTTGTATTTTCAGTAGAGATG
>NW_016820329.1:157803-160040 GCF_001698545.2 Rhinopithecus bieti | reverse complement strand
AATAAAAAAAAATAAGTAGATAAAATAAGAGAGGAAAAGAAAGAGACTAAAACATTACTATGTTGAAAATAATTCTTTTAAGTCTTTTGTTGACTTAGCCCAATAATCAGTTTAATATAATTTTATAAATTTTTATTTTAGTGAGATTTGTGCCAGTTTCTGAATATTCAAAGTAGTATAACATATAATTTAACTAAAAACAAAAACAGAGAAAATAGGACAGTAGAAACACTATCAACAACATCTTTGAGCCAGAACTTTAGACAATGTAATCACAATATTTAAATCAATATTTGCTAGAAAATACTACAATGAGAAATTAGTTTATATTTGTTGTGATCACTATCAGCATTCCTGCCATATCCCGATTCCAAGAGTTAGTCGAAGTTATGTTTCCCTTGGGAGTTTAGAGCTCAGGTCATGGCTTCAGAGGGTGCAAGCCCCAAGCCTTGGCAGCTTGCATGTGGCGTTGAACCTGTGGGTGAATGGAAGTCAAGAACGGGTTTGGGAACCTCTTCCTAGATTTCAGAAGATGTATAGAAATGCCTGAATGCCCAGGTAGAAGTTTGCTGCAGGTTTGGGGCTCTCGTGGAGAACCTCTGCTTGGGCAGTGCAGAGGGAAATGTGGGGTTGTAGCTACAACAGAGTCCCTACTGGGGCGCCACCTAGTGGAGCTGTGAGAAGATGGCCACTGTTCTCCAGATGCCAGAATGGTAGATCCGCCTACAGCTTGCACGGTGTGCCTGGAAAAGCTGCAGACAATGACAGCCCATTAAAGAAGCTAGGAGGAAGGCTGTACCCTGCAAAGTCATAGAGGTGGAGCGACCCAAGACCATGGGGACCCACCTCTTGCATCAGCATGACCTGGATGTGAGACCTGGGGTCAAAGGAGATCATTTGGAGCTTTAAAATTTGACTGCTCCACTGGATTTCAGGACCCGCATGGACCCTGTAATCCCTTTGTTTTGGTCAATTTCTCCCATTTGGAAGAACTGTATTTACCCAATACCTATACACTCATTGTACCTAGGAAGTAACTAGCTTGCTTTTGATTTTACAGGCGCATAGGCAAAAGGTATTTGACTTGTCTCAGCTGAGACTTTGAACTGTGGACCTTTGGGTTAATGCTGAAATGAGTTAAGACTTTGGGGGACTGTTAGGAAGGCATGATTGGTTTTGAAGTGTGAGGACAGGAGATTTGGAGGAGTCAGGGGTGGAATGATGTGGTTTGGCTCTGTGTCTTCACCCAAATCTCATCCTGAATTCTACTTCCGTAATTCCCATGTTTTGCGGGAGGGACTTGGTAGGGGATAATTTGAATCATTAGGGTGGTTTCCCCCATACTGTTCTCATGGTAGTGAAAAAGTCTCACAAGATCTGATAGTTTCATCAAGGGGTTCCACTTTTGCATCTTCCTCTTTTTCTCTTGCCACTTCCATATAAGAAGTCTTTCGCTTTCTGCCATGATTTTGAGGCCTCCCCCCAGCCATGTGGAACTATAAATCCAATTAAACCTCTTTTCTTCCCAGTCTCAGGTATGCCTTTATCAACTGCATGAAAATACATTAATACAACTCCTACAGTTGTTCAATCAAGCAATTACAAACTTTTCTTTATGCTGTTTTTTGACCAGAGATGCATTTTACTTAGTTTCCATCGTATCTCTTGTGTGGCTGAAAAAGTAAATTAGTTTCAGATATTATAAGAATGACAACCTTTAAATACACATTCAAATGTCCTATTTCTCTTAAATATAATCAAAAGAACTGTCAATGCTGGTACCACCTTCCCACACAGCAAGAATTAGCTAGAAGTCAGTGTGGCTTTCTCTTAAAATAGATATAAATTTTCCTGAATCTCACCATCTCCACCATTCAGCACTTATTCTAGGCCTCCTTAATCTGTGAATCCTTCAACATTTTGAGCTTTCCTCACTTTTTTTACTTTCTGAAGAAGCAAACAGTGTAGTACATAACTTATAAAGTAGAGAAAAAGCAAATAATACTAAAAGTCTTTATATTGGTTTGATGTGCCTTTCCTTAATTGTGTTAAATTGCTAACTAAAGGATGTTTACCTAAGATAATGCAAAGCCAAGAACAAAATTGTGATGGTTTGATGCCAAATTTGGTGTTCTTTGCAGTTATAATATTGCTGCTGCTGTGATGCTGATAAACACATACCCAAGACGGGGCAATGTACAAAAAAAAAAAAAAAAAAAAAAAAAAAAAAAAAAAAA
>NW_016820329.1:150088-154395 GCF_001698545.2 Rhinopithecus bieti | reverse complement strand
TAAAGACCTTTTTTTCTAAAACTGTATCAATAAAAGATTCTTCAAATAAAGGCAGTTTAAGAACTACTTTTATGACTTTTAGCAAATTCAGTCCTTTTTCTAAAGGCCATCAGTTCCTCCTTTTTTGTAAGTTATCTTGCAGTTCCCTTGTTTGTTCCAGGCTGTCAAACTCTGAGTCATGTTCTGAGCCTGCATTTTTGACTGTGGCTTCGAACTCATTTGTATCTGTAACTCATTTGGAAGTCTCTGTAACTCACTGGGAAGTTGGATCTTCATTCGGAAGGCTCTCATACCTACCTGTTAGTTAAATTTGTATGCCTTTTCTCCTTTTTAAAGAAAAGGCAGATAAATTAATGCCATTTGATGAGGAAGTATGATCATGCTCACAGGAAAAAAAAATAGTCCATCATGCTATAAAATGTATTTTTAGTGTGTACTTACTGTAACTTTGGGGAAAGTAGGGGAAAAAAAGCAACAAGAAACCAAAGGTAATGGTACAATAAAGAAACAAACAAAAAAAAGAGGGAATTACAGATATAATAATATAGTGAAATGTGTGTCCTCAGAAAAAGTACTGAAATAAAATTATTAAAACAGATACCTGTATAAGATAATTTTATTTGCTGTCATTATATAGTTCAAAAATAGAGACAAAAGAAATACAGAGTAGCTCTCAAATTACTTCTGTGTACCAGCAATATACAAATGAAAAATAAAATTTTAAAAATTCAGTGGCGTACAATGTGACATACTAGGGGATGAATCCAACTAAAACACTGTTTAAAAAATATTTTCTAAAAGTAAGAATAATTGGAAATATTTTCTTATTATAGCTTTTATAGAGTTATATTTATTATTGAACTTAAGGTATTCATGAATTTATTTTTTATATTGGACACAAGTTTTAATCACCAAAAGTCCTGAGGTATAATTAAAAGCACCCCAAGGACAATTTTCAATATTTGTTATTAAAAAATGAAGGTAATATTTTTTACTAAAGTAAACAACTTACTACTCTAGTAGAATTTTTTTGTTTAATGTTCCAAAAACAGTTAACTAAGTGTTATAGGGTCTGGCTTCCTAGTTAAAGAGAGGGGTTATGTTTCACCAAGCGTGTCAAAGGGTGTTCAACATTAGATCTGCAAACTTATTAAGTTGTGTACATTAAATGTGTACAACTTTGTATATATCTGTTATTCTTCAATAGTGTTTTTTCTAAATAAAAGGAGTTCTCAAGACGTATGGTAAACACTCTTGCCTAAAACTCACTTACAAGTCTTATTTAAGTGTAAGTGCTTATGAATAGAATGTTAACATTCCTAAAGTCTCTGATGATTTAGTTCTGTTTAAAAGAAACATTATCAAACATTAGTTTAAATAATAATATTGAACTGCTTTTTTTCTCAAATTTTGTTTTTTGTTCCTTCATTATGTGAGAGATACAAGATGCCAATTTTATTAGTTTTGTTGATTTTAACTATACTAATATACTATACTAATGTAAGCAAAAGGCTTATATTAGTAGTTGAAATTTAATTTAAAAGACATTGTAGAAAATACAAGCCATTATTATGATTTTAAGGTTAAGTATACTTAAATATTTATTTATTTATTTACTTACTTACTTACTTACTTATTTATTTTTTGAGAAAGCGTTTTGCTCTGTCACCAGGCTGGAGTGCAGTGGCACAATCTCGGCTCACTGCGGCCTCAAACTCTTGGGCTCCAGCGTTTCTCCCACCTCCACCTCCTAAGTAGCTTGGACTACAGATTCACATACCACCAGGCTCAGTTTTTTTTTTATTTTTTTATTTGTGGAGACAGGTTCAGCCATGTTGGCCAGGCTGTTCTCAAACTCCTGGCCTCAAGCGATCTGCCCATCCGGGCCTCCCAAAGTGCTGGGATTACAGGCATGCATCACTGTGCCTAGACTTAATATTTCTCATACTCTAAAGCACACATACTAAATATTGTACTACAGAATGTGTTCCAAATGGTATAACAAGTATAATATATGTTTAGATTATAAATTGTGTGTGGAGATGGAATATTTTTTCTTTTTAAGTTGAAGCTCAGCAATGGCACAAAATAGACTATTTCAGTAATAAAAATGTATTTTCATTAAAATCATATTGATAAATTTAATTTTGAGGCATTTAATATATGTAAATAATTCTTATTAGTATAATGTATTTTACACAATAAATATATATGCAGAAAATTCAAAAGGTGGAGAATAAATACTATGGTAAATAAACAATAAATTACATTAAAGGAAATGAAAAGTAAAAAAAAAACACCACGTTGTGTATCAACTTTTCCAAGTCTTTTGATGAGCTTTTGACAGCACAAGCATGTTCAAATATTGTTCTGGCTCCACATACTTGCATAATGTAAAGCAAATATAGTGTTTTGATAAAGATCTTCATACATAAGTGTTTCATAAAATTGCCTAGGAAAAATTAATAGAAATATAATTACTGCATGAAGTTATAAATAATATAAGAATTATTGACATACATTGTCAATTTATTTTCCAGTTATATAATATAAAGTTATAAAGTTTATAATTAACTAATTTCTATTAATTCAGATGAACTTTTCCAAAATAAGTCTTAATGAGGTCAATTACANCTATCACAAGAACAGCACAGGAAAGACTTGTCCCAATAATTCAATTACGTCCCACCACATCCCTCCCATGACATGAAGAAATTGTGGGAGTTGCTATTCAAAATGAGATTTGGGTGGGGACATAGCCAAACCATATCATATGGTATAGAAAATTAATTACTGCCACTTTAATTCTCCATTTATTCATTCATATCATTTATTCCTTTATTTTAATCAAATATGTATAAATTATTTATAGGTAATGCTCAAAAAATAAGTACTTGTGAAGAATTCCTTCCTTAATGCATTTTCAACCATTCCAAAGTGCATGCACACTTAAACATACGGCTTATATGTTGGGAGAGTTTATTTTTATTATCCCATTTTCTTGAATTTATTTCTTCAAAACATTTACTCTTGCAACCTTATTTTGCCCTCTAAAGCTTACTATAATTAATATTAAATTTAAAATATCTAGATATTCCATCCACAGACATGTGCACACACATAAATGTGCATGCAGACACACATGCCGTAATGGCATTTTCAAATAGCGGTATCTATAAAATTTCAGAAGATTTAGGAGGTCTTGGGTTGAGATGATTTATGGATACCCCAATAGACTCTGAAATTCAAATCAAATCTAGTATTATTCTGTGATTTATATAAGTTCGTTTATTAAGATGTGTCCCAACTCCATCTGTAGAATTAAATTGCTGCTGCCTACTTCCACCAGTAACATACTTCTCTCTTCCCTGGCTAATTTGGGAGATCTTGGACAAATAAACTAGTTTTTTGTTTAAATAAATCAATCCCTATGGGCTTTCTCAAATTAGGACCATCAGCTATTTTAAGGAATCTGCAAAGGGGCTTATATAACATCTGCCCCTTTCACATTTTTGGAATCAGAGTCTAAATATACCTTTCTGATTGCAACCAAACTGTCTTTCTGTCACTTCTCAACCTCTATTCAGCTAAGACTTCATAGCATATCAGGATCTACTTAAGTTTCGTAATATATGCATTGTATAATTATTTGATGACTAATCAATAAACCTTTAAAGATAGAAAATAATTAGAAATATTTATGAAGATAACTATGTACACTAATACAATATTGACATTAATGCAATATTAACATATTAATATTGATAAAATATTTAAACTTTGAAGAATATTTATTGTTTAAAAAATTATAGTGATATGGGGGCACTGGCTGTAGTAACATGGTAAAGTTTCTTTCTTTGGGTGAAAGATCCACAAATTTGCACTCAAATAAATGAATTTGTGCTTTATTACTACAGATATTGATGTTGGAGAAGATGCATGGAATTGTTGTTCTATAGTTGAGATAATACAATAGAAATAATGCCCATGATTACCAAGTTATTTTAATTATCATTGCCCAAGTGTATCTAACCACAATATTATGTAGCTATTTAACAATAAATTTGAAAAAAAAGCTTTTTATTAGAATATCTATATATTTTCTAGCTAAGATATATCAAAATTTAGTAAGCAAAGAGCATTATGTAAACTAAAACACTATCCAAAAGTGCAATGGTTCTATGATTAGAACAAAGATATCAATATGATTTTGTCAGAATATGAGTTAATATAAAATTAACATTTTATAATAAATGAAATGAATATTTCATTATATTTATAATAAATATAAATATAATGAAATATTT
>NW_016820329.1:129659-146475 GCF_001698545.2 Rhinopithecus bieti | reverse complement strand
TTTTGATAAAGATCTTCATACATAAGTGTTTCATAAAATTGCCTAGGAAAAATTAATAGAAATATAATTACTGCATGAAGTTATAAATAATATAAGAATTATTGACATACATTGTCAATTTATTTTCCAGTTATATAATATAAAGTTATAAAGTTTATAATTAACTAATTTCTATTAATTCAGATGAACTTTTCCAAAATAAGTCTTAATGAGGTCAATTACATAAATGAAAACAAAATTTATTTGCATATGGCAGCATTATCCAAATTGTCTTCTTCTGTTTTCAGATCACATAAAAAAGAGTTATGTTAAACAAATAAAAGTATTAACATTTTATTTTTAGATCTTTACAAAATACAATTTACACTTTTTCCGGTATGCTTTGAAAATGTAACATTTCTCATAGTGCCAGTATAATGTTCTAATTTTATTACCTGATTAAAGTTTTAAATTAATTAAAATACATATTCCACATGATTATTATATGATAAAGGATTTATTCCATTTCATTTTTATCATAGAATCTAAAAAATAGTAATATGCCAAATATGAGTAATTTAAAAATTTTAGGGGCTGCTCATAGAGCACTCAAACATATTCATACAAGTGAAAGGGCTGAATGTGTAGTGTAAGTAAAAGTGATAATCTAGTCTGTATTATTTGGCATAAGTTCATTGTGTTGGGATCCTACAATCCAGGGATATTTCAGGGTTCTACAGAATGCAGTGTTATTGTTTAAATGATTTATTATTTGTGTTTTTTTAAATTCTATTCTAATTCAGTTACATTATATTTAAGTAGTGCAGTGGAAGATTTTAATAATTCAAAAATCAATTTTTAGTGCCTTTTGGCATTTAAGACATGGGTCTAAAGCAGCACATAGCTATTAGCTAGAAAAGATATAAATACACACATATATATTCTTTCTACCATACATTTTCCCATTGTTCTACAATGACAATGCAAAATTCTTATCAGTAGATACTTTTGTGACAATGAATATAAACTTTTGTTAAAGTATAAATACCTTGTCATTTTAATCCAAATTGGTGTTCCAGATTAGAAAATCAGTCGCTTCTAAGATAATAAAGGCAAGCGACAATGTATAGACTATTTGAATGTAGACTATTCAAAACACTGGGAAGATATAATTTTGAGTATCTGGGGCAGCCTTATTAAAATGGACTGGATGGTTCCAGTCAGAATTTTCTATATTAGCTCTCCTTCATGATGTGTAGACCAAATTAAGATTTATTTTTCTATGATTATTTAATTAGTGCACTAAATGGAAATCATGATGCAGGCAGGGGTTGCATCTTCCTCTGTCGTTCTGCCTACGATTGTGTATAATGAGTTTTACGGACACTTTCTGGCACATTCCAAACACTTGTGTAATTGATTATTGCATGCAGGCATGAATGAGTGGCCTATTTTTGTACATATAACACTTGAAGAACTGCACCGCTGAACCTGCGATTTCTTTCTATTTAATAAATCATTCTCCCACAAAAATTTCATTCTTAAATGAAATTTATGGAGAAGGAGAAATTGGAATGTGAAATGTCATTATAAGCAAACTTTAAAAAACACATCTATTGCCAGAAATTCTATGCATTAATTTCAATCCTAGAAAGAATAAAAAATGTGGTGCTTTTTTTTTCTTATTTAAAAGGAAGAAGTGTATCCAAAGGATTTATTTTTTTAAAAAAAAATCTATTCACAGGCATCTATGCAAATAAACTAGAAAATCTAGAAGAAATGGATAAATTCCTGGACACATACACCCTCCCAAGACTAAACCAGAAAGAAGTTGAATACCTGAATAGACTAATAACAAGTTCTGAAATTGAGGCAGTAATTAGTAGCCTACCACACCAAAAAGATCCCAAGACCATATGAATTCACAGCTGAATTCTACCAGAAGTACAAAGAGGAGCTGGTACCAGTCTTTCCACAACTATTCCAAACAAAAGAAAAAGAGGGACTCCTCCCTAACTCATTTTACGAGGCCAGCATCATCCTGATACAAAAACCTGGCAGAAGCACAACAAAAAAAGAAAATTTCAGGCAAATATCTGATGAACATTGATGGGAAAATCTTCAATAAATACTGGCAAACTGAATCCAGCAGCACATCAAAAAGCTTATCCACCACGATCAAGTTGGCTTCATTCCTGGGATGCAAGACTGGTTAAACATATGCAAGTTAATATATGTAATTCATCACAAAAACAAAACCAATGCCAAAAGCACATAATTATCTCAATAGATGCAGAAAAGGCCTTCAATAAAATTCAACACCCCTTCATGCTGAAAACACTCAATAAACTAGGTATTGATGGAACCTATCTCAAAATAATAAGAGCTATTTATGACAAACCCATAGCCAATATCATACTGAATGGGCAGAAGCTAGGAGCATTCCCCTTGAAAACTGGCACAAGAAAGGATGCCCTCTGTCACCACTACTATTCAATATAGTATTGGAAGTTCTGAACAGGGAAAGCAAGCAAGAGAAAGAAAGAAAGGGTATTCAAACAGGAAGAGAGGAAGTCAAATTATCTCTGTTTGCTGATGACTTGATTATGTGTTTAGAAAACCCCATTGTCTCAGCCCCAAATCTCTTTAAGCTGATAAGCAACTTCAGCAAAGACTCCAGATACAAAATCAATGTGCAAAAATCACAAACATTCCTATGCACCAATAATAGACAAACAGAGTGCCATACCATGAGTGAACTCCCATTCACAATTGCTACAAAGAATACAATACCTAGGAATACAACTTACAAGAGACGTGAAGGACCTCTTCAAGGAGAACTACAAGAAAATGAGTGAGGACACAAACAAATGGGAAAACATTCCATACTCATGGATAGGAAGCATCAATATCATGAAAATGGCCATACTTCCCAAAGTAATTTATAGTTTCAATGTTTTACCCGTCAAGCTACCATTGACTTTCTTCACAGAATTAGAAAAAACTACTTTAAATTTCATATGGAACCAAAAAAGAGCCTGTATAGCCAAGACAATCCTATATAAAAAGAACAAAGCTGGAGGTATCATGCTACCTGATCTCAAACTATACTACAAGGCTACAGTAACCAAAAGAGCATGTTACTGGTACAGATATGTAGACCAATGGAACAGAACAAAGACTGTAGAAATGACACTGCACGTCTACAACCAGCTGATCTTTGACAAACCTGACAAAAAGAAGCAACAGGGAAATGATCCCATATTTAATAAATTGTGTTGGGAAAACTGTCTAGCCATATGTAGAAAACAGAAACCGGACCCCTTCCTTAAACCTTACACAAAAATTAACTCAAGATGGATTAAAGACTTAAACATAAGACCTAAAACCATAAAATCCCTAAAAGAAAACCTAGGCAACATCATTCAGGAAATAGGCATGGGCAAAAACATCATGACTAAAACAATAAAATGAATTGCAACAAAAGCCAAAATTGACAAATGGGATCTAATTTAAACTAAAGAGCTTCTGCACAGCAAAAGAAACTATCATCAGTGTGAAGAGGCAACCTACAGAATGGGAGAAAATTTTTGCAATCCATCTACATAACAAAGGGCTAATATCCAGCATCCACAAAGAACTCAAACAAATCTACAAGAAAAAAACAAACAATCCCATCAGAAAGTGGGCAAAGGAGGTGAACAGACACTTTTCAAAAGCAGACATTTATGTGGTCAACGAACATGTGAAAAAAAGCTCGTCATCACTGGTCATTAGAGAAATGCAAATCAAAACCACAATGAGATACCATCTCACACCAGTTAGAATGGTGATCATTAAAAAGTCAGGAAACAACAGATGCTGGAGAGGACATGGAGAAATAGGAACGCTTTTACACTGTTTTGGGGAGTGTGAATTAGTTCAATCATTGTGGAAGACAGTGTGGCGATTTCTCAAGTATCTAGAACTAGAAATACCATTTGGCCCAGCAATCCCATTACTGACTATATACCCAAAGGATTATAAATCATTCTACTATAAAGACACATGCACACATATGTTTATTGCAGCACTATTCACAATAGCAAATACTTGGAACCAACCCAAATGCGCATCAATGTTAGACTGAATAAAGAAAATGTGGCACGTATACACCATGGAATACTACGTAGCCACAAAAAAAAGGATGAGTTTATGTCCTTTGCAGGGACATGGATGCAACTGGAAACCATCATTCTCAGCAAACTAACACAGGAACAGAAAACCAAACATGACATGTTCTCACTCCTAAGTGGGAGTTGTACAATGAAAACACATGGGCACAGGGAGGGGAACATAA
This sequence comes from Rhinopithecus bieti, assembly GCF_001698545.2. NCBI lineage: Eukaryota > Metazoa > Chordata > Mammalia > Primates > Cercopithecidae > Rhinopithecus > Rhinopithecus bieti. The sequence continues at coordinate 142,157 of NW_016820329.1, read as the reverse complement.
CACACTGGGGCCTGTCGAAGGGTGGGGGGCGAGGGGAGGGATAGCATTGGGAGAAATATCTAATGTAGATGATGGGTTGATGGGTGCAGCAAACCATCATGGCACATGTGTACCTGTGTAACAAACCTTCACGTTCTGCACATGTATCCTGAATTTAAAGTATAATAATAATTAAAAAATCCATTAATTAGCTCAATGATTCAGAAAAAAAGTTTTTTTAAGCACCTTGTGCAGATCAAACACAAGATTACTTAATCCTTGTAATTCTCAGGAGATATATATATATTTATATGTATACACACACACATGTAATATACACACTTTCTTTAAAACAAATAATACAAAGACAATAACAGTCTTTTGAGACATAAAATTACAATGAAATTGTTGAAAGCTAAGTGACTACAATATATTTTTGCTATTTAACATCGTGAGCAACATATGGCACATTTTCTAGATAACATTGTTTGATACATGCAATCAATACTCGTAAATCTTTGTAACTCAATTAATGACTAATTAAATTTTAGATGAAGTGACATTGCCAAATTTGTTCAAAACACAAACACAAATACAAACACACAAATGCAACTACCACCACCACTACCATCAAAACCTGAAGTTAAGAATAAGTCTATTTAAGCTAGTCTTATTTAAAACTGATATTGAAAAGTTATATTGCAACGTTCCTAATATTACGACAATGTTCTTGTTGACCATACTTAGAGCTAGAATCACATTAATAATAATTAGGGAGCAATGGAAACAGCTTTTATTTCCTTAAGTCAAAACTGTATGCAATGTTATTTACTTCATTGTAAAGTATATCTGCACATACTGATATAAAATTGGTTAATAGAAAAATTATCTTCCACAAGAAATACAGTTTGTAAAATTCAAATTAATTGCTGATTAAAAAAATTAAGATGATATAATTTTTACATTACCAAATCACTTCTTATAAATTTTATAAGGAGTTTAATTATGGCCCTGTGAAAGTCCTCATTTATATAAAAACTAATTTACATTGCATTACTAAAATGGCTCATCATTGTAATTTTTTAATAAATCCATTTTATTTGGCTGAAAAGGACAGTAATGAAATTTGTTTGATAGTTCCCCAGTAAACATGTCTTATAAAAAGCTGGAATAATAATTACATCATAATAACATCTCATTTACAGATGTAGTTTACTTTTCTCTTGAAAAAAATATACTAAATATACTAAGCTTATGAATGTTTAGTGCTTCAGAGACAGAAATGCTGTGACCTCACTTAGCAATTAGTTTTCTTTCTATGCTCCATAAAATTGAAGAGATTTACAAAGCAAGTGGAAATACTAACTTTTATAATGATGAGCCATATGGCACTACATTTGCTAAATTTATGCTTAGCAGAGAGTATAAAATTATAGTTCTTGCAGTTTTTTTTTACAAAATGAGGTTACTACTTCTATCATGCTTACAAATTAGCAAGATGGCAATAACAAAAGAAAGTTTCAGGGTAAAATATAAATTCTGCTTAAACTAACATTTTTTTTTTCTTAAGGAACGTTTTGGCTTATGAATACTTTTTAAAATGTTAGGATCATGAAATACTATATTTATAAGAAACTACCCAGGTGAAATACATGATATAATGTGTTTAGCTTGAGGTGCATTTTACCCCTGGTCAAAATGTGTTCTTACATAATAGAGATAGCATTGTTTAGACCAGTCTGCTCAGTATCTCTTCAACTGAGTATATTCAGTTTAAAATGAATTCGTTTCTGCGTTGTGATAGGCTAATCTACAATTCATCATGAATTTGTATTTGCTACAGTTATCTAAATTGTAATCTCCCAGATGACATGGAGAGACAGTTATATACTTGAAATGTGGTAGATTAACCCAAAAAAGGATGGAAATTGCACCTCCCAAATTATTAGTGTAGTTGCATTAAGCAGTTTGAAGTTTGGAAAAAATTATTCTCATGATTAATTATTGGGCAAAACTGTACTTAATATTTGTCTGATACATATTGTGCTCTATATTTATTGCCCTATTTAAATGGATGAAACCATCAATCTGATATGAAACCCATGATGAATAGTTTGGTTGCCATGTTGGAGGTCATTTTTCCTCTTTCTTCCCTTCTATTTTCAATATTCTATTTTGAAGTACTGTCATAACTTCCATCAAAATACTCTTTGAATATTTTTGTTGATTCTCAAATTTACTACTAATAGACCAGTTCTAAAGTCTCTAAGTGGTCTTTACTGCTAGTTATGCATCAGTTACCTATTGCTTCTGTATGTATGGTAATTGAATTTCAAAAGTGTTCTCTATTTTATTTTCTGGTTCAATACCTGTGTGTTTCCGTATATTTTGACTGAATGTGGATTATGGTATGAGGTACAATTGTTAATCTCAAACTGATGAAAATGTTCACTAACATTGTCAATGATAAATTTTATATCCTATTTATGCTACTCATTCAGACCCCAAAATCTAGAATAAAGCTACTATTGACACTTTACATTTTAGTGATCTCTACTCATTTAGTTAACAAATCACTTAAAAAGGTGACTAAAATGTGTCTCTTGTCTTTAAGGACATGAGTGTATGTATCTGTATGTGTGTGCATGTGTAGTTTGAGTCCAGTGTGTTCCGTCATATCTAAAGCAAAAGTTATACCAATATGAAAGTAAATATCATAAATAAAACAGGAAAATAAATATAAAAGTAAAATATATTTGCAATTTGTAAATGTATTTATATTAAATAATTGAATATAATTTATAAATTTACAGATCAAACCTTCTCTATTTGGCCCCAGATTGATTCAACCTTCTTATTCATTCTTTCAGCAAATGTGCTTTTTTCACTCATTTATTCATTCATTCAATGAATGCACCTGCAATATTCCAGGTACTCTTCTAGATATTGGGGATGTAACACCGCAACACAATAAAAACGAACATAGTACAGTTCCAGTATGTATATAATTTAATATTACTTGTTGGCATTTCAGAGTCATTGAAGAATCAGTAATAATGAAGACACATGTCTTTCCTTAAGAAGCTCACAGTTTTAAAGACAATGTCACTCCACTCATCTCCAGCTATCACTCCAAACTTACATTCTCCTATCATATGCTATTTTATTAGAACCATTATACTTCTCAATCTACGAAATTGAGTTAATCATTTACTTTTCTTTGTGCTTATTGATATGTTACCAAACTAGAATTTAAGATCCCTGTAGAAAGGAGCCTAAAATAGTACTGACACATGATGACTACTCAGTGAATATATTGTTGAATGAAAATAAGGAGTAAGTGTTCAGATATATTGTTACTTAGATGTTACTTACATTTTTTGTCTTCTCTAGTTTCACTTTTCTTTTTTTTTTTTTTTTTTGGAGACGGAGTCTCGCTCTGTCGCCCAGGCTGGAGTGCAATGGCCAGATCTCAGCTCACTGCAAGCTCCGCCTCCCCGGGTTTACACCATTCTCCTGCCTCAGCCTCCCAAGTAGCTGGGACTACAGGCGCCCGCCACCTCGCCCGGCTAGTTTTTTTTTTTGTATTTTTTAGTAGAGACAGGGTTTCACCGTATTAGCCAGGATGGTCTCCATCTCCTGATCTCGTGATCCGCCCGTCTCGGCCTCCCAAAGAGATGGGATTACAGGTTTGAGCCACCGCGCCCGGCCTCTAGTTTCACTTTTCAAAAATAAAAATTATGCTTTGTACATGTATGTTACCTTCTACAAAGCCGATAGAATTTTGTTTTATTGTTTATTCAGACAACATATGCTTAATAATTATTCATGAATAAATTGGCTTCTTAGACTCAGTCAAACCAGCTGACGCTAAGAGGCCAATTATTGAAAGTTGATATTATCAATGAATTTCACCAATACTGACATGTACTGTCTTGAATACTAGAATTACTTTGTGGTATTAAGCTTAAAAAACTCACAAATACATATTCAGGTGAATTTTGTTGGTAAGACACCACCATAGGTTTCAGGATTCAGGTTCACGTGATGTCTCCAAAGAACTTCCCTTTTATTTTTAAATTATAAGATATGTATAAAGTTTAAGTAAAACATTACATGTATGCATAGTACTGTAGAAATATACTCATGATCTAATGTTTGTAGTTGTGTTTTTGTTGAACAAAGTAGGAGTGATTTTTCATTTCATGTAAACTTTCAACACAAAACTGCCATTTAGCCCCCAGGCACTGTTCTAAATACTGGTAGAGGCAACAGTAAATAAAGCAGAGTCAGCGCAACCATCCCGTAATACACAGACAATAAGAATATAAACACAATGGATGTATCTGGTCATATATACTATGAAGAAATGTAAGTAAATAACAAAGCAGAAATGATGTTGGGTATGTAACTTTAGATTAATAAGGTACAGCCTCTTTGAAGAAGCAATTTTTGGACTGAGTTCTCTTAAAATGGAAGAGAAAGTGGTTGTGAAGATCCTCAGTGATAACTTTACAGACAGAAGAAGATACTGTGATCAAGTGGGTTTTATACTGGAAATGCAAGGATGGTTCAACATACACAAATCAATACATCACATATGCAGAATTACTTAGTGGGTACCATGTATATTATTCCAGTGATGGATACACTAAAAGCCCACACTTCACCACTAGGCAATATAGCCATATAACAAAATTGCAGTTGTACCTCTTAAATTCATGCAAATTTTAAAAAAGAAAACAGCAGTTGCCAGGGCATTGTGAGTAGAAATAGCTGAGCATGTTTGGAGTAGGACACAAAGACATCGTGGGGAGTGAGCTGGGAATAAGTGGGAATGTTGTAGGGAAATAAGTGTGTGAGAGAGTCTACGGACAGCTCATATTCTGTCTTGAAGGCAATAGTAAAGAATATGCTTTTTTTTTTCTAATTATGCTAAGATTTTAGAGCATTTTAAGAAAAAATCATGAGCCATTTTCCACTTTTATCTCTTATGTATTGGCCAGAGAGGGACCAACATGAAATGATTCTCAGAGAACAATCATCAAGTATGTTGTTAATACTATACCAAAAAAAAACAAAAAAAAAACAAAAATGCACCTCATCTCACCCCAAATAGAAGGTGAAGTTTAATTCAATTTTTTGTGAACATTCACATAGTCATTAGTTGAATGAAAACTCAGATCACTATATTGACTCATTCTGCTTTATTTTATATGTAAAAATGAACACAATTGTTTTATTAACATCACTATGCCCATTTTTTGAGTAGGATTGGCATTTACACATTTTTGTTAAAAGTCACAATAGCTTTTACTTATGCTATCTTGGTTATATGTTCTCAATTTGGAAAAGCATCGCAGTACACCCTCAAATGTAAAACAGCCAGAAAATAATAAAAACTTTCTAAGTGGACTTCTCTATCCCAAATATATAAAATATGTATATGATCATACTTTTAACAGAAATTTAGGGCACATCCATGTTATTTTGGTGTTACAGAATTAACATTTCATAATCTGAAAATATAATCTAAACATTTCATAATCTAAATCCATTAAGTTACTATATGATAAATTAGCTTTTCAGTCTTTAGTTTCATCTATATTTGGATACCAGATCATTGTATTCTCATTTTACAATGAGAATCATGCTGAATTGTAAAGTTCATGGCCATGGCACTGAATTTAAGACTAAAAAATTAGTGCAAGTTTCAAAATAAATAGTATACATTTTCAGGTATTTAAATTACTATAGAAGGAAGCATAACAAGGGGCACTTTCTACTACTATTTTTATTTTTCATAAGTCAGAAAGAATAGCTTTTCAAATATACAACAACACAGTATCATTTTATAATGCTAACAGAAATGATTAAATACAAAATGTTAATGTAATCAGTTTTCTAGACATCAGAAGACTCGTCACCTATGATATAAATTATAGGCTTTCCATTGCTGCTGAAAACTTAACAGCCTTTATTTCTAGAATATATGTTATTAGAAAATGTGAAGTTTTACAGGGCTTAATGAGAATTCAAATCAGGATATTTCTACAGGGAAGAAAACAAGCCTGCTCCTGCAGCTATCTGAATCACTACATAAATCCATTCACTTGTCAAATGTAACCTGCTTCAGTTGGCCCTACATACCTTTTAAATAAAATATACATGGATTCTTCCAGTCTATAAACGTATTAGGTCCTTTTTGTGTTTGTACACCTTATACATTTTATTTTTAAGAACCCCTCTTGTAATGTCAGAGTGACTGGACTCATCAGAATACATCACAAAGATCATTTCTAAATGTAGAGCAGACTTTGTGTTGACTTTCATTCTCTTCTTCTATAAGCTCTCAACTGGCATTATTGATGGGAGTGTAATTTGCCACTCTTTGCCCTCACTGTCAGGAATCGTTTACATGGTGCAGTTTAAAAGATGGGGCTTACTGATTCTCATGCTCACTCCATGAAGACAACCTTTGTCTCTTCCTGAAATATTTAGAAATGTTAATAAAAAAATGTGATGAAGGTGACAAAATATGATTAATACATGTTAAAACTTTGAAAATAAATTAATTTTACTCAAAGTCTAACTGCCTGGAAAAACACAGGAGTAGGTGACCAATTGAATCTCACATTGTTTACTCTCTATAAATGTCTTTCCATCAATTAAACACTTGTTTCTCAGCATCAGTTTATGATTTGAATGAAAGGTATAAGCAATACAAAAAAAAAAATGTGGTTTGGGTCAGACAGGGTGGCTCACACCTGTGATCCCAGCACTTTGGGAGGCTGAGGTAGCAGGATCATTTGAGCTCAGGGGTTCCTGATGGAAGTTCCCATCTCTACCAAAAAATTAGAAAAATTGTCCAGGTGTGGTGGCATGTGCCTGTAGTCCTAGCTACTCGAGAGGCTGAGGTGGGAGGATTGCTTGAGCCTGGGAGGCAGAGGTTACAGTGAGCCATTCTCATACCTGAGTGACATCGCCAGATGTTGTTTAAGAAAAAAAAAAAAAAAAAAGTGACTTGGGCATTGTTGTAAAAACAATTATATCATGCTAGTAAAAGCAATTTTTACATATTTAAATGAAAGATTTCAGGATAAAATCTAGCATGCAGAGTGATTTGGGCTGAAAGAAACTAGCCAATAAGGACACCTCATGATTTTGTTGTTATTGTTGTTTGAGACAGAATCTCACTCTGTCGCCCAGACTGGAGTGCAGTGGCGCAATCTCGGCTGACTGCAACCTCCACCTCCAAGGTTCAAGCGATTCTTCTGCCTCAGCTTTCCGAGTAGTTGGGATTACAGGCGCACGTCACCACACCGGGCTAATTCTTGTATTTTCAGTAGACAGGGTTTCACCATACTGGCCAGATTGGTCTCCAACTCCTGTACCTCGTGATCCGCCCTCCTCGGCCTCCCAAAGTGCTGGGATTACAGCACCTTTTTTGCTGAACTAGGGCACCAGGCCTACCTCATGATGATGATGATGATGATGATGATGATAATGATGATGATTTTGTTTTTTTTTTTTTTTTTTTTTTTTGAGACAGAGTCTTGCTGTCTCCCAGGCTGGAGTGCAGTGGCGTGATCTTGGCTCACTGCAAGCTCGGCCTCCCGGGTTCAGGCCATTCTCCTGCCTCAGCCTCCCGAGTAGCTGGGACTACAGGCGCCAGCCAGCACGCCCAGCTAAATTTTTTGTATTTTTAGTAGAGATGGTATTTCACTGTGTTAGCCAGGATGGTCTCAATCTTCTGACCTCGTGATCCACCCACCTCGGCCTCCCAAAGTGCCGGGATTACAGGCGTGAGCCACCGCGCCCGACAACTCCATGATATCTTGAAAGAAGAGGTCATGATAGAAAGAGAAAATATTCTCTCATACATGAAATATGTGAGCAAGAGGACATGACCCAAGCATCATAATACATTTCAGAGGTGAAGTGTCTCATGATAGATCCTGGGGTGAAATGGGATGAAGAGAAGTGTCTTTATGGGCATTTTAGTGTATAAATAAGTTAAAAAGGTATAGAGGAATGTAGTGTAAAAGCCTTCCAGTAAAGAGAGCGGCAGAAGAGCAACTGTGTTTTGGCAAAGTCTATCTTTAAAGGCTGCTATTGATTAAGTTGTTTATTTTTTCAGTACTGGCTGAAGAGTATTTCTATAAACCATACTTAAGTTTCTTCATTTCCAGCTCTTTTATCTAAACTGATACATTTTCTGCTTATCTGAGGTGGAATTTTCCTTAGATTTTTATATCACTATGTAAAATTGTCCTTTATATTTTCAAAAATACTTACAATATCCTTTAGCTGAATATTAGTTTCAATTGAGTTCTATTTATTATGGATAAATATGAAATGTTTATCCTTACCATTCAGGTAATATCTGCTCTGTTTAACTCATTTTAGTTTTAATCTTTTCTCTCTCTTCCAATTAATCACCAGTTCCTGTTGTTACACTGTGTGTGTTTATGTGTGAAAGAGAAACAGATGGTAAATAGACAGAAAAAGAGGTAAAGAGAGAGATACAGAGAGAACAGAAACAGATAGAAACAGATACACACAGAAAGAGAATTTCCCATGTGTATACTTATATGCATATTTACACCACACCAAACACACACACCCCACACCTCATTCTCTTCTCTTGATCTCTGTCATCACCCTGCCTATAATTCTTTAGCATGTTTCCAATGTCACTTGTCCCCAGGTTAGTCTTCACAATGAAGCAGTTGTAATATACATTTTTAATAGAAATATCTCATCATGTCTTTGCTGTGTAAAAGTATAACATACCACCCAATGGTTTTAATGAAAATCCAAAATATTCACAAAAATTGCAATGTGTTATGCCATTTGACCCTTCTCTATATCACTAGCCTAATTATTCAATACTCATTCTTCTTCCTTTTAACACACTTGCCCAAATGTCTTTTAATTTTGTAAAATGTTGCATTCTGTCCTGTTTGTGGCCATTACATATGGTGTTCCTCTGCCTAAGACACTATTTTGGAGGTGTATGTTTGGCCGACACTTGCTGGGCCCTTAGATCTCAGGGAGACTCAGGATCTTCTTTGACGTGACCTCACAAAATCTGGTATGTCCCCCTCATTCCTACGGCCATCTTTCCAGTCTGGTTTTTGCGCCAGCAAGGCAGATGCCTGACGTTAGAAACTTGCCATTCCTGTCCTTCCCAGTGTTCCTATATCTAGCTTAGTGATCAAGAAGTTCCTTCCATATGTTTGTTGCCTGAAGGAATAAATACGTAATATACAACTATGTGTCATTTCGCACAGAATGCCACATGCTTAACCTTTTTCTTTGCTTTTTTATAGGCATTTCTATCCAAAAGAGAATTTAAATGTTGCTAAGCTGTCAGAATATTCATACTTCCACTCATTGACTATCACCCTTCTAACTTCTCATAAAATTGTAGACCCCTTTGAAGCTTTTGTCATCTAATTGCAAAGGTGGCTTTAGTATTGTCACCTATTGGCCTGTTGTATAATCTGACTTATTTTTATTTTCGCACATGACTTGCAGTCTACTTCTTCATGCAGATTCTTGCAATTAGCCCAGGTATACTCATGCCCATCCACATGGACAGAATATACACAAACACTTGCAATTACTTATAACTGGAAGGAACTTGCCTTGTCTCAGATGAGACTTTAGATTTCTACTTTTGAGTTACTGCTGAAATGAGTTAAGACTAGGGTACTGTTTGCAAGGCATGATTGGTTTTTAAATGGGGAAAGGAAATTAGACTTGGGAGGAGCCAGGGTGGAATGATATGGTTTGGCTCTGTGTTCCCAACCAAATCTCATCTTGAATTGTAATACACACACGTCAAGGGAGGGACCTGGTGAGAGGTGATTAAATCATGGGGGCAGTTTCCTCCATTCTGTTCTCATTATAATGAATGACTTCTCATAATATCTGAAGGTTTAAAACTATGTAACAGTTTGCCCCTCCCACCTTCTCTCTCCTGCCACCATGTAAGACATGCCTTGCTTCCCCTTCAACTTCCACCATGATTGTAGGTTTTCTGAGGCCTCCTCAGCCAGGCCTCCTCCTCACTGACTGTGACCCAATTAAACCTCCTGTCTTTAAAAATTACCCAGTCACAGGTTTTTCTTTACAGCAGTGTGGAAATGGACTAATACAGTCCTTAAAAGAAGAAAAGAGAATCAGAAAAAAAGAATCAGAAAAATGGTATTGTGAGGAAAACTAGTATTGCTGGCATTAAAGTATAGGGCCGGCCCGGCCCAGTGGCTCACGCCTGTAATCCCAGTACTTTGGGAGGCCAAGGCGGGAGGATCACGAGGTCAGGAAATAGAGATCATCCTGGCTAACACGGTGAAACCCCATCTCTACTAAAAATATAGAAAACTAGCCAGTCATGGTGGTGGTTGCCTGTAGTCCCAGCTCCTCAGGAGGCTGAGGCAAGACAATGGCATGAAGCCAGGAGGCGGAGCTTGCAGTGAGCCAAGATCGTGATACTGAACTTTGGCCTGGGCGACAGAAGGAGACTCCGTCTCAAAAAACAAACAAACAAACAAACAAACTAAAAACAGAAAAAAAAAAACCATTGTAGGGCCCTGGACCAAGGAATACAGGTAGTCTCTTCATGCTTTAAGACACAATGTCATACATTCTCCCATACAGCCTCTAGAAGGAACACAGATGTGCCGAAACCTTGATTTGATTTAGGCCATTGTGATCCATCTCAGACTTCTGACATTGATGAAAGTAAGATAATACATTTGTAATTTTAAAGGACTTATTTTTTGGTAATCTGTTACAGCCACAATAAAAATGAACACATGTGGTGATAATTCTTTCAAGCATTTATGCATTGATTCTTTAAACACGTGTACTTTGTGTAGTTTCAATTACTTACTCAAAAGTGTATATTCAGTAACTTAAACAGGTACTCTTATTTTCTATGATGTACATGTTTTCGCATGTAGCATGTATTTTAGATAGATCTATGATATAAAAGATGTCAGCATGCTTTTACAGTAATGATCCTGGTACTTGGGTCAACATTGAACTTATGAATTGTAAGTTATAACTATCCATACCCTCTTGCCTCAACGATAAATTTGCTTTTGTGCCGAGGAGCCTTAACAGAAAGAATGGAAAGGAGTAGCATCTTTGTTCTTTGGAAATATAGAAAAAAAGGAAGAAATACTGAAAATATTGAAGTGCATTGAATCAATGGGGAATACAAAAGTGAATGTGTCTACATTTTTAAGAGAAATAGCAAGATATAACAATGGGTAATATTTTGAGTCCTTTAATTTAGAACAAGATCTAATGTATATTTATAAAACAACTGGTAATGAACACATATAAGGCTATCTGTATTTTCTCGCATTTTAATAAACCATTTTAATAATAGTCAATTGTAATCTTGAGAGGAAACCATGTTTCATTAATATAAAACTTGCATAGATTCATTTACCTTGATAATTGAATTTAGCAATTGAAATGATGGGAGAAATAATAACAAAACTACATTCTTGCATTCCCCTTCTTTTCATTTTCTTTTAGAATATAATCAGTAGCTAGCAAGAAAATAATTTAACTATTTCTTATTAAAAGATAGCAACACGAGTATTGTGAGATGTGGAAAAATAAAGACATCACCTCTAATTTTGCTTTAGACTATAAATTGCAATATGTAAAACAATTCCATTGCTGCAAGAGATAAAATTGAATAAAATAGCATTAAAATGAACTAAATAAAACTGAGTAATACAACAAAATTATACAATGCTTTTATAATATCTCCAAGTAGGAATCTAGTCTATTGTTTCCAAATTTACAATAGAGTATTAAATTAATGACAGGTTTATTTGTCTATGCCAAAGTTAAATAAATAAATTATACAATTTTTAAATCGTTAGTAAAGAACATTCACTGTTAAATGCTGACAATTTTTGGCTTCTACAATGAATCAACCACACTGATAATCAGTATAAATCTTGATAATTTGAATTAACGCAATGACATCATATATTAATAAGTTAAAATGATGAAATATATATTATACAGTGCATTTGAAACCACATAAAATTATAATTCTTAAATATAACATTTTCTGATTTTCAAAAAGCATTCTTTATTCTCTATTATTGTCATTTCATTTATACATTTGTTATTCTACGACTTATTGGTCACCTTTATGATTTGTTCAAAAATGAGATTATACTTTATGTAAATTTAACACTTCTGTTGCTAGCATATAGTAGGAGCTCAAAAAATTGTAGTGGTACTAGTAAGTGTTTTTAATAGAAGTGCTTTGGGAACTTGTGTTACTTTTATGCTCTGTTTTATGCTAACCAGTGAGGTTACACACTGCTACCATATATTATAACGCTTACTATTATTCTTTCCAAATTGTTAAACTTGTGAAAAAATGATCACATAATTTAAGTAAAAGATTAAGACAATAGTTTTTTAGAGTTGCAATTTATAAAAATTAGAATTCAGGCCGGGCGCAGTGGCTCA
>NW_016820329.1:125542-129058 GCF_001698545.2 Rhinopithecus bieti | reverse complement strand
AAATAAATAAAAATAAAAATGAAAATTAGAATTCAAATGCTACATGATAGTTTTATTTCATGTATATTTATTTTTCTAAATGCTAATTTAGCATTTTGACAGTTTCAAGCAGATTTTTTGATCAGGATCACACTAAATTCCTCAGGATTGAGCTCACAAAGCAAGAGAGAAAGCTAAGTGGACCCTTCATTCACCTGGAGGCCCTACAGAAGATCCCAATTCATCACTAGAGAAAAATTAGGTGGCCCATATTACCTTCTTTTCCCAACATCCGTTATAATCTAGCCTTTATTTTTGTTCACCCACTAATACCTAGGTTATTTTAGATTGATGATCACTTTTCTGATGAAAATGAAAGAAATAGGAAAGATACGATTGCTGCATACAGGAAGGCTCTTTTAAATACTATATTTTATTTGATGCCATTGATATACCGATGGACTTCTAGACTTGAATACCTCAGTTTTTATTGAATAAACAAATAGCAAAGATCCACTGATTCCAAAAGAGATTCTAAGGAGTAGACATACCTCTTAGTTGAAAACTCCTTGAACACACTGACACACCTAGACCTCAGAATTGTTAATATAAGACATGACACATTATTGGTTTATAAAATTGATTTAATGGAATGCAGACCACATTTTTAAAAATGAGAATGGCATTAAGTACATAAATATCAGCATGTACCCCTTTTAGGTTACTTCTTATACGTTTATTTTAGTCACACATAGTTGATGTTTTTCTTGAGTCTTGAAGTTCCAAAGGGAAAAATCAAACAACAGAAATGTATATTCTTGCTTTTGGAAGGTATTAATTCCCCAACTAGTTATTTTATTACAAAACATGACTTGTAGTTCATTGGCCATAGACCCAATAGTCACTGCCACACATTTCTTGACTTAGATATGCATACATTTGTGCATATGTATGGAAAATATCTATGTAGATATATTATATTTGTTTTAATGCAAGTAGTGATCTAGTGTGCACAATGTAGATAAGAATCTCTGCATGTATAACTTAATCTCCTGTATGTATAACTTAAATTTCTGCAAGGCATGGTGGCTCATGATAATAATCCCAGCATTTGGGGAGGTCATGACAGGAGGATTGCTTGAGGCCCGGGGTTTAAGGCTAGCCTAGTCAACACAGAAGACCCCTCGTCTCTGGATAAAAAAAAAAAAAAAAAAAGTAAAAGTTAGCTGGGTGTCAAGTGGCAAAGTGGCAAGTGCCTGTGGTCCCAACTACTCAGAATGAGGCAGGAGGATTGCTTGAATCCAGGAGTTCAAGGTTACAGTGAGCTATGATGGCACCACTGTACGGCAGACGGCAGAACACAGCAAGACCTGTCTCTAAAGTATTTTTAAAATCCACTTAAACAATTCCACTTTGTATGACTACAAAATAACCAAATGTAACAAGCTTTTACCTTAAAAAAAGTTTGTGTTCATCCATGAGATCTTTGAGAGGAATATTGTTTGTGTGAATGAACACGTCTAATAGCTGGAAGTCAGAGGAACGTTACACAGGAAATTGTCTTAAATGGATGGACAAAGAAATTAGAATAGGCTTAAATTATTTCCATTTCATTTATCATAGGGTTCAGTGATTTCACATGATTGATAGTGCCTTTCACATCACAGAATAATTTACAAACATTTTATTCTTTTCAGGTACTAATTTTGTGTCGTGTTTTAGCTCCATATATTATTTAAAAGAAACTAATAGTTGATTTTTAACCATTTCAGTTGGGACACTGTTTTATGATAATTAGCTTATTTAATCTTCACCCAAACCTATGACATTTATTCTATTATGCTCAATTGACCAATGAAGCAATGATGTTGAGAAAGACTAAATCACAAGTCTAATGTCTCATATGAAGGAAGACACAGCCTGGATTTGAACTCCATTCTCTGTAGCTGCACAATCTAACACTTCTACCACTATTAAATATTTTTTTAATGAACATCTCTTATCTGGTGACATCAATGTGCTTGATCTTAAATAGAAAAATTGTGTGAGAGATGCATTTACTTCTGACAAAAAAAGTTATGTCTGACTCTAAAAATACTATTTTTACTACAAAATGTCATGAAAATACAGGTAGAATTTTTTATAAAATTCTCTTGAAATAGTTCCATCTAAAGAAACACAATATTAATATGTTAAATCTTAAAGGTCTACCACTGTGGTTTAAATTACACCAATATGGTTTCTATTTTCCTGAGATACTTGCCTTAAGGTGTTGTATTTTCCAGAAGACTTCCTATATTTTTTGTTGATGGAGTGTTTTGCACATTGTTGAGAAATAAATTTTCCTAGCAGTAAATGCATTTCTGAGGTAAATAGTTTTTTAAAAATCCACAGAATCGTTATTCTCCCAATTTTTATCATCAAGAATATTTTCCTGAAAATCTGTCCGTCTTCAGAAACCTACTGACCTTCTGAGTAGTTCATTACTTTTAACTAAAACGCTCTCTTGGACACTATTTAGTTATGTATTAGTTAGTGCAGTTACTTTAATAACTATGAACAATGTCAAAAAGAAAGAAGGGATAGTATTTTAAGAAGCTCAAAGAAACCCACTTGTGCTACATATAAGAAATGTATACATTTTGCATGTATTTTTATGATTAGCTATTTGAGAAATGAAGTATTATAGACAGCATTGAAGACTTTTAGCTTTCCCAAAATACAACCATTCTAGTCCTCTCCCTCACTATTCAGAAATAATATCCTGAAGACTTTGAACATCACTTCCTCAAAAGTATTTGTAATTTTTCCTATTATGCAGTGACTATAAATTATATACAGTATACTTTTGAATTGTGCATGAATAATACAATATTATTGTAGTCTATTCAGGATGCTTTAACAGCATATCATAAACTGGGTTGACTTACAAACAACAGAAATTTCTTTCTCAAAATTCTAGAAGCCGGAAGGTCCAAGATCAAAGCACTGGTTGATTTGGGGTCTGGTCCATAGATCGCACCTGCTAGCTGTGTCCTCGCATGATGGAAGGAACAAGGCAGCTCGCTAAGGATCTCTTATATGGGCCTTAATTGAATTCATGAGGGCCCTGCTCTCCTAACCTAATTAACTCCCCAAAATCCCACTTCCTAATACCATCACCTTAGGGGTTAAGATTCCAACATATGTATTTTGAAAAGACACAAACCATAAGATTATACAACATAATTCGCCAAAATTTTAATTCAAAGTGTGTTTTCAACATGTCTCTATGTTGGTGATTATTCTTATTATTTTATTTCATATTCTTATTTTATTTTATTATATGTTTCCGGTCATGTATGGAGAAAAGAGAATGTGAAATATAATGCCATATTGCATTCCCAACAATAGTCTAAGGCATTTTTCATTCTAAAGTTGTCTTTTTAGAATATGTATTGGGAATATATTTTGCTGTACTCTTAAAGAAAAATAAACTGCTTTTTAAAAATGAATTGACTTGATCATAAATAAAATTTAATTGGATTTTTTTTTTTT
>NW_016820329.1:104957-123149 GCF_001698545.2 Rhinopithecus bieti | reverse complement strand
AAGATTATACAACATAATTCGCCAAAATTTTAATTCAAAGTGTGTTTTCAACATGTCTCTATGTTGGTGATTATTCTTATTATTTTATTTCATATTCTTATTTTATTTTTATTATATGTTTCCGGTCATGTATGGAGAAAAGAGCATGTGAAATATAATGCCATATTGCATTCCCAACAATAGTCTAAGGCATTTTTCATTCTAAAGTTGTCTTTTTAGAATATGTATTGGGAATATATTTTGCTGTACTCTTAAAGAAAAATAAACTGCTTTTTAAAAATGAATTGACTTGATCATAAATAAAATCTAATTGGATTTTTTTTTTTACTAGAGAGCTCCTTTAGAATAAAAGCTTAATTAGACCAACAGTATAGAATTGCTTGATTTCCAATATTTTTTTAAAATATATTTGTCCCTTTTCTATAAGAGTAAAAGTTGATTTAGTGTCTGTCATACAGAATACTCCATGTTGTGGGGGAACTTGGAAGCAAATTGAGTTCTTCTTCACAAACTTGTAAGAACTCATGACTCAGAAATATATATATAAAAAAAGAACTTTACTCCAAAGGATGATGGATTATATTTATGTGTGTGACTCAAAGAATCTCATTCTTTTATAAATACATTTTGCAGAAAAAATATAGTGATACAGGCTTTAGCAAGTAATGATTCTCTTGTATAGTCAACTAGAGGGGTAAATTGGAAAATAAGAAGTTTCTCTGCTCTGTCTTCAGTCTCTGCTTTCAGTCATCTTCCTCTTATTAGTGCTTGCCAACATATTCACTCATTTAACCATTTGTTGAATATATACCATGCACTATTCACTTCAGGGTAAATTGATATTGATAGAACACTTCAAGGAGCTCACAATGCAGTGGGCTATGAGACATTGATGTCATCTCTACATTGATAACAAAGGTATCTTCCTTAAAATAGCAAATGTGAGTTCTACAAATTTACATTGACTACTGAACAATGCACAGTATTTTCTTTTGGGGGCAATAGAGAGTACCAGAGCTCCTAGACTTCTAGATAAGACAACTCCATCCTCAACATTTATACCTCCATTTGTAGACATCAAGAGGGTGACCCTGTAATCCTCTTGCTTCTGGAAAGTGTCCCCCTGTCCCTCTCTCTTTCCTCTAAAATACAGTTACCAAGATTTGCTCTCTAATAATCTCTTTACAATTTCTACCCCTCCATTTTATGTAGGTCTCTGTAAGCAATCCAGTTTCATTCCTGGAACTTCTACCTCTATTTTCCTCTTTATAAAATGTCTCTGCTATATTTGTCACATGGACAGTAGAGTATAGTTTGCATGATGACAAGAAGTGATTTAAGTAAGTACAGTAATCTCTGTTCTAATCTTGGATTTACAATTCATAGTGTGATACTTTGTGTCTTTTTTAGACTTGTTTTGTCATGGAGAACTGAAGACAAGAATCCCTTCCTGATCAGTGGGTTGTTGTAAGGTAAAAATGAGATAATGAATATGAATTTGTTTTATAAATTTTAAATCACTATTCAAAGTTATAATACATAGAATTTTGACAAGTAATAATACAAATTTTAATGACAATATATTTGGAGATTACATTCAAGTCTGTAAAAAGTATCATCCTTATATATGTGATACAAACTAAAATATTATAGAATGAGCCTTTCAAATTAAAAGTTCTCAGAGCATCAGAGATACAACACAATCATTAATGGAGCTGTTACAGACTTTTTAATTGGGAAATGAAATAGTCATTGCCCTAGAGTAAACTTGACACCTTGTTCATTATCTAAGACTTGATTTTATGCTATAATTACTTTAAGATCCTATTAAAGTTTCATGCTAACCAAATGATTGGGCTATACATGTGAATAAAACTGAAATATGTGATAAATATATCCTACTGATTTGGTTTCAAGGGAATCTGTACTAATTTCAGGTCCTCTTTCATTGAACACTTATGAGTCAGTCACTTGGAAAGAAGGATCAAAACGTGTCTTAAGATAAGAAAACAGACTTTCAAAGTGCTAATTTATGACTTGTAATTACCAGCAATTCTGTTTACTCTGTGTGTTTTAGGACTAGTAAAGTTTGAAACTCCAGTAACTCAGAATCATTAAATATTAATTCAGTGCTTGGGCTAAGTTTTGTAGGGGAAAAGAAAAGGAAAAAAGAAAAGAAAAGATAATCTCTGTTGCTAACAAGGTTTCTAGTCAACTAGGAAAGGATAAGAAAGGAAAGTCATTGACTGAGCTCCAACAGTTTTAAAGGAAATGGAAAGATCCTACTCTGTTTAATTTTTGTAATTAAGTTTAACAGAAGGATAGTTTTATCCCCCTTGTTAATTTTCACACTCCAGCAATCAAGCTTAGGAGGAGATTTTAATCCCTCTTTTGTGAATAAGCGAATTTAGCTGAATGTCTCATATCCAGTGACCACTGTTAGGCATTAAGAAAGCATTGTTCAGAATAGTACAATTTGTATGAGACAGAACTGATTTATACACACACACACACACACACACACACACACACACACACACACACACAGTTGACCCTTCAGCAACCCAGGGGATAAGAGTAGTAACCCCATACACAGTAGAAAATCTGTACATACCTTTTGACTTCTCCCAATTAACTACTAGCAACTTACTGCTGACCAAAAGCCTTACCCCATTACCACATATTCTGTATGCTGTATGCATTATATGCTTTGTTGTTACAATCAAGTATGCTAGAGAAAACAAAATGTTATTTAGAAAGTTATAAGGCAGAAAAAACATATTTATTATTCATTCAGTGGAAGTGAATCACCAAAAAGGACTTTATTCTTATCGTCTTCATGTTGAGATGGCTGAGAGTGGGGAGAAAAAGGAGGGGTAGTCTCGCTGCCTCAGGGGTAGCAGAGGTAGAAGAAAATTTACATATAAGTGGACCCACACAGTTCAAACCCATGCTGTTCAAAGTTCAACTGTATATATCTCTATATACATATAGATACATACACATACATATATTCATACACATATATGCATATACTATATATTTATTCACATATATACATACATATACCCATATTTTAGCAATAATTTTAAAAACTGAAAATATAGTAATAAACAAAGGAAACAAATCCCTGCCTTTATAATATTACATTCTCAGGAAGTAGTCAGAAAATATTCATAACTTAAATAAATGTACAATATAATTTTAATTAGGAAGAATGCTTTCAAGAAAAATAAATCAAAGTAAGTGGTTTAAGATTTGCTGGGGACGTTTTAGAGTAGTTGAATAAAACTTTTCTTAAGAAATGACATTTGAAGAGAAACTGGAGCAAAATGTAAGAGAAAGTCCTGGAACTAAATCTGAGCCCGAAACAGTCATGTATTAATGTGTGTACTGCTTTAAAAAACACCATAGACTGGGTAGCTTACAAACAGCAGAAAAGTATTTCTTACATTTCTCCAGACTGGCAAGTCCAAGATCTAGATACTGGCAAATTTAGTGTGCACGTGGTGAAAAGAACAAGGCAGCTCCCTGGGGCCTGTTTTATAAGGTTGCTAATTCCATTCATGAAGGTCCTCATGATGAAATCCCTCCCCAAAACCCCACCTCTCAATACCAATACTTGGTGATTAATATTTCAACATATAAATTGTAAGAAACATAACCACTCAAGGCACAGCAAACAACAAGCAGAAACACGTAAGATTTTGACAAAACTTAGTATATTTAAGACATGAGAAGATAATAGGTTTAAACTGAGCAAAAAAAAAAAAAAAGGCAAAGAAAGAAAAGAATGGATAAAATGTGGAATAGTTGTCATTAAATTTCATGAATCCTAAGCCACTGTAAGTAATTTGAATTTTATTTCAAATGTGTTGGGAAACCTTTGCAATCTTTTTAGCAGTGCTATTGACTAATACAGTTTAAAGGAAAATTGAAGAGTCCTTGAGGCACTGAAGAGATTATAGGCTCTAGATAGTCGAGAATTTAGGGAGGAGATGGGTACAAGGTTATCCAAGTAGTCTTGCTCATTACAAATGCATGGACTAGGGTCACAAAAAAAGGGGTTGAGAAATACTAAATTCAGAACATATTTTGATAGTAACTTTAACATGGCATCTAAACATTTTTTGTGTTAAATTAGATAGTAACAGTAGAAGTTTTACCATACTTTGAGTATTAAGATGGAAGAAATTATAGCAGACTAGAGAAAAAGATTATAAAAACAAAAGGATTATATCCTAAAGCTAAAATAGAAGCTCCCTTAAATTTCAGCTTAAAATTCAAGACATATAGTAAATACTCAGTAATTTTGATTACTAATTTTATCCAGATTATTAAAATAAAAGTAGGAAACTTGAAACATTTCTCTATTCCTTCATTTTTCCTTTTATGTCCTCTTTTTACTTTTCAAATGGCAATGTTTCATTGATTAAATATGGAGATGTTGACATAGTTTGGCTCAGTGTACCCATCTGAGTCTCAGGCGGAAATGTAATCCCTGTGGGTCAGAGAGGAGACATGGTGGGAAGTGATTGGATCATGAGGGCAGATTTCCCCCTTGCTGTTCTCCTGATAGTGAATTGGTTCTTATGAGATCTGGTTGTTTAAAAGTGTGTGGCGCTGCCTGCTTTGCCCTCTCTCTTTTCTGCTCCACCATGATAAGACGTGCTTTCTTCCCCTTGTGAGTTTCCTGAGGCCTCCTAGTCATGCTTCCTTTAAAGACTCCAGGACTGTGAGTCAATGAAACCACGTTTCTTTAAAAATTACCCAGTTTCAAGTAGTTATTTAAAGCAGTGTAAAAATGGACTAATACAGATGTGCTGAAATTATTTTGAGCTTTTCCAAAATTGGTTACACAGTGTGTTTGTACCTTACAATGTAAATCAGTTACAAATATAACTTGGTGTTGTACTGAATTCAAAGATATATGTGTTTTTGTTAAGAGTATGTAGCTGTACTTGAACTTCTGGGGTAATTTTTATGTCCTTATGCATGATACCTATGTAAATTATTATGCAATTAGTAAATTCTCAGAGTAGATTCATAGTAGACCAACATTCAAACCTGCCTGTTAACATGTAATAAGTGCAGACCAAAGCAGTAAATTTTAATTAGTAATAGTACAGTTAATAACTTTGTAACAAATGTAGGATTGTTACTGAGTGTGTTTAAAAACATGAATCAGAGGTGAAAGTGAAATTGAGACAAAAGGGCTAACACTTGTAGGGTTCTGTTTCAAAATATTAATCTGCTTCAGCTCATCTATAATGGGCCTATTAGGAAGCAGACAGACATTCAGCTTCCAGTGTTGGTGGTCTCCTCCAAGACTTTACTGGTTTGTTCAACTTATTAATTATAAATATGAAAACCAGTGTGTGGAAGAAGGTAAAAATTGGCAAGTGCTACTTCTGTAGGTCATCATTTAGTAGACTATTAGATACCAAGGAAGGCATTGTAATTACTTTGAATTATTAGAAATATATACATATGATGTGGTAGAATAACAAATTGTGTATATGTTGTACATTCCTTGTTGAAAAATATGCTTTAAAATAAGTTTTATTTCCAGAGAATGCTTTACGCTTTAAGTTAGGGCACCTAGGAATACAATTTGGCAAAGATCCTTATCATAATATTTCTTAAGATTTAATGTTTATAAAAATTACTCGGGGTTTTTCTTACTATGCAGATTTTGATTCAGAAAGTTGAGGGAACGACCTGACATTTGACAAGGGCTGAGATTCTGTTTTTCTAATAAGCTTCCAGGTAATGCTGCTAGGGGTGGTTCATGGACCAAACTTTGAGTGTCAAGGAATCTAGACAACTTAAAATGGCAAGAAAAAACATCATATTTAAATATCTCTATCCTTGGCTTGATATAGAAGTTTATTTAAATTTCTGCTCAACATTAGAAAACTGAAATTGAGAATAGTAAGTAATGTATTATGGATGTGATTAAGAGAGTAATGTATGATATATAAGTGTATAGTGTATACTTATATGATAGTGTATGCTATATTGTAGTAAATAAGCACATAATATAGTACACAGTATAGTGCAAACTATATACAGTATATATAGCATAATGTATATATGGTATATAAGTTTATACCATACTATATACAGTATATACACTGCATATATACTGTACCTACACTGTATATACAGTGCATGTAATGTATATTGTATGTATATACTGTGCTAAATATACTACACATAGCATTATATACTATATATAATATATATGCATTACATACTATATAATGCATTATATACTATATAACATATGCAGGCCTTACTATATCATATATAGTATACTGTACACATTATATATAATTTAGTGTATGTATAGCATGCTATACTGTACAGTATATATACTATATATTGTATATATCATATATACTGTATATATAGTGCACTGTATATGTTATATAATTATACTATACTATATATAGTATATATACTGTATATGCTATATATACACTGTACTTTCACTGTATATATAGTATATAATATATAGTTTAGTATTTGTATACTATGCTATATATAGTATGTGTACTACTATACTATATATAGTATATGTACCAAACTGTATATTCTATATAGAGCACTCACTGTATATACTAGATATAGTATTATATACCCCATATACTATATATACATTATATACTATATAACATACACAGGCCCTACTATATAGTGTATAGTATATTATATGCAGTACATATATGTGTATATATACTCTATATACTATATATACTATACCATATATACAGTGCATACTAGGTATATATGATATACTGTCTATACATACACAGTATTTATGCTCTGTACATACATATATAAATAGTATACATAAATAATGTATATACATTGTATATATGTTATAGTATAGTGCAGCATATAGCATATACTGTGTATCATGTACACCATATATGGTACAGTGTATATAGTGTATATACTGTATAAACACTATATATACAGTGTACTCTTTATACACATACTTATAGACCATATGTACTATACTATATTATATACCATATAGTACAGTATATAGAAGTATAATTATATATAAGTATATACTGCACTATATACATTATCTATATATAGTATATAAGAATATACTATACTATATACACTATCTATTCGCTGTATGTATACTACATAAAATATCTGCACTATATAGTATATATATACTACACTACATACAGTATATGTTACAGTATTATATATACTATACTATATACAGTATACATACACTGTATATATAGAGTATGTATACTGTGCTGTATATAGTAGTGTATTCTATACATATACTATAGCATTATAGTACACTATGTATGTATAGTATATATGAGTAGTATATGTGTATATACTTATATACTGTGTATATACAATATCGTATATACAGATATACTACATATATGCATATATACTACATATATATAAACACAGAATAGCCCCTAATACAGGCCCTGCTGAAAAGTTTTCATAGTAGTCTCTCAAGCTTCTCCTCACCAAATCTGGGGTGTGTTCAATCTAGGAGCATCTCATTTAATCACTAGACAATCTAAAACTATGATCTATTCACCAACTCTGTTTCCATAAGCAGTGGTTTTATTTACTTTCTGAATTTCTCTTGCACTCTGCTTCCTAAGGTCATAAAAACAATTCTTAGCTAATTAAATCTCTAGTAATGAATGAATTTTTTTCCTTTCCAAAAGAAAAGAAATAAATGAAAAGCAAACATTGGTTAATATTTTCAAAGTATAATCCTTCTGCGTTGTTTACGACATCTTTGATTTCTCATTAAAAAAACTAATTTTGCATTTAGGTTCCTCCCACCATCCTTAGCCCAAATTTTATAATTAAAAAAATTCTATTCAGAATCAATTTTACAGTGTAATAAATGCCACAGGAAAAGCAGAGCATGCATATGAGAGTGATACCTTTTGAGATTTTTAATTTGAGCAAGGTAAGACTTTATGACAGGAGACATTCTCAACTGCCTTCTTGGCCATAAATGAAGGCAGAGCTCCACTTGAACTGGGATCAGTTTACAGTGAACATCATGTAAGCATGGAGAGTGAGTATGTTTATTGCTGCAAATCCAGTCCAAATTTCAAATCACATCATTTTTTCTATCAGTCTCTGAGCTTCCACTGTCTGCCACAAGACAGAACACAGGTACTTGTCAAGTCTAGGCTCCTATAGCTATATTAACTGGTTCCTATCTGTGTTCTCCAGATGTCATAGCTTGCTTTGTTATCTTTATTTCTATCTCTGATTTGGTCTATTTTAAATAATGAGTTTTCTTACAGGTGATATCGGGTTTTTATATTTCACTTAAGTCCCAATAGTTGATTTTGATTCTTTGTCTTTAAGAACAGGATTTTAACTCTGAATTCCCACAATTAATATCCTTAAAGTGTTTGTGGTCAGATATGGTAATAACAAAAGTACTACGGTTCTTCGTTTCAAAGCAAATATTGCACCTAACAATGTTAAACAGGCAAGAAGGCTTTATTCAATACTATAGCAATAGGGGAAAGATAACAGAATTCAGGTGGAACTCAATTCTGCTGAAACAATGGGAAATAGGTATTTTAAAGACTGATGGAGTTAGTGAAAAAGTACTGGAGAGTGCTAGCATATTGAGTTTGCTAATTGGCTTTATCAAAAGAAAAAAAACTAATCTTCTCACATCTTTATAAAAGGAGATAGTTTCTTAAATTGGAGCAAGACACCTATAACCACCCACCGAGGTTAGGCTCTTATCCTCATACAGAAACTGAGAGAAAAGGGGAAGATAAAGCTATAGAGGGAGAGGAGAGCATTATTTTCCTGAATATTTACATTTCAAAGATATGGATCCTAGGTTCTTGAGAAAGACAGGGGTTTTAAAATTGACAATAAACTTATTAAAAGACTTATATCTCCAAGTGACAAAGACATAGTTTACAATTACATGTTTTTTAAAGTAACTGCTAAGAGAAGGAAGGTCAGGGGCCTAGAGTCAGAAGGAAGCTTTGACTAAAATTTAGTCAGCTTAGAAAAATGTTGGGCCATCTTGATCCCTGGCTACATTTATGGTCCTTTAAAATCTACCATTATGGTCTTCACAAAATAAAATCTAACTGTACAATTTATACTAGTTTCCTAGCTCTGCTGTAACAAATTACCACAAACTAAGTGGCTTAGAACAATGGAAATTTATTGTCTCCCATTTGTGGAGGTCATAACTCTGAAATCAGGGTGTTGTCAGGGTCCTGCTCTCTGAGAAGGCTCTAGAAGAATTCTTCCTTACTTATTCCAGCTTCTAGTGGCTTGAGGTCTTCTTAGCTTTCAGCTGCATAACATCAGTATGTATCGTCATCCTCACATGGCCTTCTTCCCTGTGTGTGATGTCTCCCCTCTATTTGTCCCTTATTGGGACATTGTCATTGGACTTAGGCCCACCTAGCTAATCAATAATCATCTTATCTTTATATTATTAATTACATCTATAAAGACTGCTTCTGTAAATGAGGTCACATTTACAGATTCTGAGGATTATGTCACGCATGTGTCTTTTGGGGATGGCGCAATATTCAGGCCACTACACTGCTCGTATACTTAATTGGCTCCTGTGGACAGTAATTTTCCTCAAATTCCTTAATTCTTCTAGAGGCACTGCTCTTCCTCAAAGGCCCAATTTCTCACAACTTCTCCCCAAACAAAGGAGAGCCATATAATTAGTCCCCCAATCTCTACCAAATAAGAATGCTTCATACATACTGTCAAGGAGTCGGGGGTAGATAGGGAATTATAAATGCATCTTCATGATACTTTTAACTTAATAGAGATATTTGATTTGACTATAAACACATGATATGAATAAAATACTACAATTTTCCACAAAGAATTCCAGTGGTGATTGAAGAATATCTAAGCAATATATTTTTTTGGTGGGAGATAAAGACTACCTCACTACCAGAAGGAAATGGTAACTGAGTTTGACTTTAATTAGGCAAAAGTAATATTTTGGAGAGCTGTTCAATGGTGGTGGAGAACATGGTATAAGTAAAACCAAACAGGAAGAAAAGAGTAGTGAGTTATTTTTTTGAACCACTCAAAAATTTTGATATTACTAATGCATATAATATAATTTAAGCAGATAGAATATTAAAATAACAAAAGTCTTTTGTTATTGAAGATTTTCTGTCATTTATTAAATAGAAAAATATATTCAAATATTTGGTTAAATTCTTCTGGTAATTATCTGGATGATTCATTTGAGAGTGACGAGATAAAAAATAATGCAGATATTTCTCATAGATACCTGTTATAATCCTTATTATGACTCAATACTTGTGAACTATACACAGAGAAAAAGATGACACAATTATGGGGATATAGAGAAATAAAGAAGGGAAGAATTCTCCAAATGTGGATATGAAGAACAGAAGTTTAAAAAATTAAGCAAGTTATAGTTTCAATTACAGCTGAAAATGCATTTTCCTATTTTAAAATATTATAAATGAATTTTCATTTTGATTAATGCCAGGGATAGGAGTAATTTCTTTGTAAGTATTAAAGCATAATATATGGCTGAATATAAAAACAAGATGAATTCATTTATGTTCTCTGTAAAAGAATGCTTTTGTTGAAAGGTGTTGCCTTTCTATATCTATATGCCTAATGATAATGTCATTTTATACAAGGCTAAAATATTATTACAATCAATAAATAATAGTGTTTGGATGTGCCCCCCGCCAATCTCATCTTGAGCTGTAATTCCCATAATCCCCTCACGTCATGGGAGGGACTTGGCTGGAGGTCATTGAAAATGGGGCAGTTTCCCCATGCTATTCCTGTGATAGTAAGTTTTCATGAGATTTGATGGTTATATAAGGGGCTTTCCCCTTTGCTCAGTTCTCGATCTTCTCCTTGCTGCCACCATGTGAAGAAGGAAGTGTTTGCTTTCCCTTATCCTGTGATTGTAAGTTTCCAGAGGCCTCTACAGCCATGCTGAACTGTGAGTCAATTAGAGCTCTATCCTTTATAAATAACCCAGTCTTGGATATGTCTTTATAGCAGGGTGAAATCAGACTAATACAGTAAATTGGTACCACAGAGAGTACTGTTGCTATAAAGATACCCAAAAATGGGGAAGTCATTTTGGAACTGGGTAACTGGCAGAGGCTGGAACCATTTGAAGGACTCAGATGATAGGAAATGTGAGAAACTTTGGGACTTTCTAGAGACTTGTTGAATGGCTTTGATCAAAATGCTGATAGTGATATGGACAATAAAGTCAATGCTGAGGTAGTCTCAGATGGAGATGAGAAACTTGTTAAGAACTGCATTAGCAAAAAGACTGGCAGCAATTTGCCCCTAACCTAGAGGTCTGTGGATCTTTCAACTTGAGACAGATGATTGTGGATATCTGCCAGAAGAAATTTATAAGCAGCAAAGTGTTCAAGAGGAAACAGAGCATAAAAGTTTGAAGAATTTGCAGCCTGACGATGAAATAAAAAAATAAACACTCATCTTCTGGGGAGAAAGTCAAGCCAGCTGCAGAAATTTGCATAGGTAATGAGGCACGAGATGTTGATCACCAAGACAACGAGGAAAATATCTCCAGGGCATGTCAGAGACCTCTATGGCAGCCTCTCATATCACAGGCCCGGAGGCCTAGGAGGGAAAAGTTGTTTCCTGGGCCAAAACCAGGTGCTCCCAGCTCTGTGCAGCCTTGGAAAATGGTGTCCTGTGTCCCTGCTGCTTCAACTCCAGCCATGGCTAAAGGGGCCAAGGTACAGCTCAAGCCATTGCTTCAGAAAGTGCAATCCCCAAGCCCTAGCAGCTCCCGTGGGGGGCTGGTCCTGCTAGTGTGCAGAAGACAAGATTGAGGTTTGGGAGTCTCTGCCTAGATTTCAGAGGGTGCATGGAACCACCTGGATGTCCAGGCAGAAATCTGTTGCAGGGGCAGAGCCCTCATGGCAAACCTCTGCTAAAACAGTTCAGAAGAGAAATGTGGTTTGGAGCCCCCACACAGAGTCCCCACTGGGACATTGCCTAGTGAAGCTGTGAGAAGAGGGCCACCATCCTCCAGACCCCAGAATGGTAGATCCACTGCCAGCTTGCACCATGCATCTGGAAAAGCTGCAGCCACTCAATGCCAGCCATGAAAGCAGCCAAGAGGGAGGCTATACCCTGCAAAGCCACAGAAACAGGGCTGCCCAAGGTGATGGGAGTCCACCTCTTGCATCAGCATGACCAGGATGTGAGACCTGGAGTCAAAGGAGATTATTTTGGAAATTTTAGGTTTAATGACTGCCCTATTGGTTTGCAGACTTGCACGGGGACTGTGATTTCTTTGTTTTGGCCACTTTCTCCCATTTGGAGTGGGTATATTTGCCCAATGCCTATTCCCTCATTGTATGTAGGAAGTAACTAACTTGCTTTCGATTTTGCAGACTCATAATAGATAATAGATATTAGACTAATATAGATATTAGGAAATAGATAGATAAAAGAGTTATATTAGTCCCCATATATTATATTAGACTAATATAGATAATATTGGACTTTGCAGACTCATAATAGATATTGTCCAAAAAGAAAAGGGAGAGAGTTTATTCAAAAGGAGAATAACAGAGAACTTCCAAAACTTAGAAAAAGATATCAATATTCAAGTATAAGATGGTTATTTAACACAAAGCAGACATAACACAAAGAAAACTACCTCAAGGCATTTAATAATCATATCCAAAAATGGAAAGAATAAAGACAGTCTGCTAAATGCTAGAGAAAAATGATGAATAACATTTAGTGATGCCCCATTACCTATAGCAGTAGACTTTTCAGTGGAAACTTTACTGGCCAAGGGAGACTGTCATGGCATATTTAAAGTGCTGAAGGATAAAAGAAAACTTTTACACTAAAATAAAATATCTGCCGAAAATATCCTTCAAACATGGAAAGAAATAAACACTTTCCTGGCAAACAAAAGCTGAAGAATTTCATCAACACTACACCTGTCCTACAAGAAATGCTAAAGAGCATTCTTCAATCCAAAGAAAAGGATATTAATGAGCAATAAGAAGTCATCTGAAGACACAAATATCACTGATCATAATTAGGTACACAGAGAAACACGGAATATTATAAGTCGGTTATTGTGGTGTGTAAACTACCCTTATCTTAAGCAGAAAGGTGAAAATATAAACTTCACAAAAATAACTACAACTTTTAAAGACATAAGACAGGACAATAAAATTTAAATAGAAACAACAAGTTAAAAAGCAGAGGGACAAAATTAAAGTTCAGAGTTTTTATTAATTTTCTGTGTTAGACTGCTTGTCTGTTTATGCAATCAGTGTTACATTCTCATCAGTTCAAAATACTGGGTCATGAAATATTATTTGCAAGCATTCTGGGAACCTCAAATCAAAAAACATACAATGAATATATAAAAAATAAAAAGCAAGAAATTAGAGCATGCTACCAGAGAAAATATGCATCACATAAAGGAAGAGAGAAACAGAGAAAGAAAGGAAGGGAGGGAGGGAGGGAGGGAGAGAAAGGAAGGAGGAAGGAAGGAAGGAAGGAAGGAAGGAAGGAAGGAAGGAAAGAAGGAAGGAAGGGAAGGAAAGGAAGGAAGGGAAGGAAGGGAGGGAGGAGGGAGGAAGGGAGGAAGTAAGGAAAGAAGGAAGGAAGGAAGGAGGGAAGAAGGAAGAAAAAAGGAAGGAAGGGAGGAAGGAAAGAAGGAAGAAGGAGGGAAGAAGGAATGAAGAAATGAAGAAAGGAAGGGAGGAAGAAAGGGAGGGAGGGAAGGAGGGGGGAAGGAAGGAAGGAAGAAGTAAGGAAAGAAGGAGGGATGGAAGAAAGGAAGGAAGGAAGGAGGGAGAAGGGAGGAAGGAAGAATAAAGGAAGGAAGGGAGGAAAGAAAGAAAGAAGAAGGAGGTTAAAAAGGAAGGAAGGAGGGATGGAGGAAAGGAAGGGAGGGAGGGAGAGAGGGAGGGAAGGAGGGAGGAAGGAAGAGAGGGATGGAGGAAGGAAAGAAGGAACAAGGGAGGAATAGAGGGAGGGAGGAGTGAAAGAACAAGAGGGAAGAAAGGAAGGAAGAGAGGGAGGGAGGAAAGAAAGAAGGAAGAAGGAAGGAAGGAAAGAAAGAAGGAAGTCAACTGATCTTTGACAAAGCATTCAAAAAATACACTGTGGAAAGGACACAGTATTCAATAAATGATGGTGGGAAAACTGTATAACCTCATGTAGAAGAATTAAATGTGATTCCTCCCTCTCACCATAGACAAAAATTACCTGAAGATGGATTAAAACATAAATCAAAACCCAAAATGATAAAAAAAATTCTGGAAGAAAACCTAGGACAAACTCTTCTGGACATTGGCCTAAGCAAATAATTTATGACTAAGACCCCAAAAGCAAATGTAACAGAAACAAAAATAAATAAATGTGACCCATTTAACTTACAAAGCTTCTGCACAGAAGAATAAGTTATCATGATAGCAAACAGACAGTGTAGAACTGAATAAATTATTTGCAAGCTATACATTGTCAGAGAAGTAATATAAAAAATCCACAAAGAACTCAAATTATCAATTTAAAAAAAGCCCCAAATAATCTCGTTAAAATGTGGGCAAATGACATGATTAGATATTTTCCAAAGGAAGTTGTACAAAGGGCCAACAAACATGAAAAAATGTTCAACAACACTAATTATAAGGAAAATTTACATTAAAAGGACAATGAGCTACTGCCTTGCCCAGCCACAATGGCCATTATTAAAAACGCAAAAAACAATAGATACTGGTGCAGATGTGTTGAAAAGGAATGCTTATACAGTGTTAGTGAGAATGTAAATTAGTACAACCTTTATGGAAAATAGTATAAAGAGTCCTGAAAAAATTAAAAGCAGATCTACCCTTTGATCCAGCAATATCACTACTAGGTATCTACCCAAAGGAAAAGAAGTCATTTTACTAAAAAATAAATAAATAAATAAGACACCTATGTGCATGTTTATTATAGCACAATTCACAATTTCAAAGACATGGAATCAACCTCAGTGCCCATTACCAATGAGAGGATAAAGTACTTATTGATATTTACTTTATTTACTTTACAAAGTGGAAGGACATACCATGTGGTATTTATTTCATGGTGTTTGTGTGTGTACACGCACACATGCAGAAGTTGAATAAATATAGTTATGTATTTACTTATATATGAGTAAATATCACGTTTACTCATATATATCACATTGCTCATGTATAAGAGTAAATGTGGTATTCCATGGTATGTGTGTTTACATATGCGTACATATATGTGTATATATGTATGTATGTATATGTATGTATACATGTATATATACGTGTGTATTATATATATTTACACATATATATGTGTGTATATACGCACACACACACACACTATGGAATACTACTCAGCCACAAAAATAAAACAATGTATTTTGCAGCAACTTGGATGTAACTGGAAGCCATCATCTTAAGTGAAGTAACTCAGGAACAGAAAACCAAATACTACATGTTCTTACTTACAAGCGGGAATTAACCTGTGGGTATGCAAAAGCATACAGAGCAGTGTAATGAACACTGAAGGCTCAGAAAGGGGGAAGATGGGAGGGGATAAGGGATGAAAGATTGCCTATTGGGTACAATGTACACTGTTTGCATGATGGGTACACGCAAAGCCAATACTTCACAATTTATTCATTCACCCATCTGAAAAATTCATCCATGTAACTGAAATCCACTTGTATCATTAAAGCGATTGAAATATAAAATAAAATTTTAAAAATACATGAATACACATACAGCTTAAAGGAAATGATGAATATAAATATACCATACTAACGTAAGAAAAAGAAAATAGGAATAGGTGTCTTAATTTCAGACAGAGCAGACATCAAAGCAAGGAAAGTCAAAAGAATAAAGGGCATCACACACTTATAAAGAGACTTCAACTGTGATAATAAATTTATCTATTTCTGATCTCTCTATCAGAAATCAACAGAACCACCAGGTAGAAAATCAGAAAAGACAGAATTGAACTCAACAGCACTGCCTCTCAACTGGATATAATTGACATTTATAAACTACATCCAACAGTAGCAGAATACACATTTTCCTCTCAAGTTGACATGGAACATTCACCAAGATAGGCAGCAATTTGGCCCATAAAGCACATCATAACAAATGTAAAATAATATGTCTTATCTTAGACCACAATAAAATTACACTGGAAATCAGTAACAGAAAATCTCAAAAGGCATAGAGGCTAAACAACACACTTCTAAATAACATACACATGGAAGAAGAAATCTAAGTGTTAATTAAACACATTATGAACTAAGTGAAAATTGAAAGCACTACTCATCAAAATTAGTAGTATGCAGAGAAAGCAGTGCTTAGAGGCAAATTATCACGATGAATGCATATGCTGTGTTAGAAAAGAAAAAAAGATATAAAATCAATAATTTAAGTTTTCAACATAAGAAAGTAGAAAATAAAGGGTAAATCCAACACAATGTGTGCAGAAGAAAATAAATAAGAAGAACTAGAACAAAAATCAATTAGCACTTAAAACTGGAAATCAAGAGACAATCAACCAAATAAAAAGCGAGTACTTTAAAAAGATCAATAAAATTGATAGGCTTCTAGTCAAGCTAACTGTGAAAAAATAAGAGTTCACAATTTGCTAATATCAGGAATGAAGGAGGGAACATCTTTACACATTCCAGGGATATCCAAAGGACAAAGAAGGAATCCTAAGAATAATTCTATGCCCGCAAATTTGCAAACCTAGATGAAATAAGCCAATTTCTTGAAGGATATAATATTTCAAAATTTACACTAAAATAGACAATATGCATTGACCTGTATCTATTAAAGAAATTTAATCAATAATTAATAACCTTCCAAAACAGAAAGTACCGGGGCCAGATGAATCAGAGTAAATTCTACCAAACATTTAAGGAAAAAATTGTACCAATTTTCTATAATATTTTCAGCAGAAAAGCAGAAGAAATACTTCCTAACTCATTCTATGAGTCCAGAATTACCCTTGTATCAAAACCAGACAAAACCATTACAAGAAAACTAGTCCTGTAACACATATGTAAAAACCTAAACAAAATATTAATAAATTGAATCCAGCATGTATAAAAAGAAATATATACCACAACCAAGTGTGATTCATCCCAGGTATGCAAGACAGGCTCAATATTTGGAAATCAAGTAACTGTTTCATCAACAGGCTAAAAATGAGAAAGTACACGATCACATCAATAGATGCAGAAAAAATGTTTGACAAAACCCAACGCCCATTCATAACAAAAACTGTCAGTAAACTTAGAATAGAGAAAACCTTGGTTAACATGATAAGGAATATCTACAAAAACCTACAAGGACCATTAAACTTAATGGTGGGAAACTAGAGTGTTTTCCCTTAAGATTAGGATCAAGGTAAGGATGTCCTCTTTTATCACTCCTTTCAACATCATATTGGAAGTCTTAGCTAATTTCCTATGACTAGAGAAGAAAACAAACAGTATACAGATTGAGAAGAAATAAAACTATTTTGTTTTCAGATTACAAGACTATGTAAAAAAAGCCAAAAGAATTGACAAAAATTTTCTGAAACTGATAATTATAACAACTTTGCAGGTTACGATATTAATATACAAATATACATTGCACTTTCCTACATACCAGCAATGAACAAATAGAATTTGCAACTTAAAATGCATTACGGTTTATGTTAACACACCCAAAAACAAAATACTGAGATAGAATCTAATAAAGTATGTATAAAATTTACATAAGGAAAACAAAGATAAGTGTCATATTACATAAACCAAAGAACTAATTAAATGAGAAGAAATTTCATGAGCATGGATAGATTCAATATTATCATGATGTCAGTTTTTCCCATCTTTATGTATAGACCCAGTGCCATTCCCAGCAAGTTATTTTGTGAAAATTCATAAACTGATTCTGAAGTTTATATGCAGGGACAAAAGAACCAAAATTGCTGACACTATTTTGAAAGAGAAGAATAAAGTTGGAGAATTGACACTACTGATTTCAAGACTTACTGTACAGCTAGGGTGATAAAGACTGTGTGGTATTGATGAAAGAATAGACAAATATATATATATATATT
>NW_016820329.1:92918-104810 GCF_001698545.2 Rhinopithecus bieti | reverse complement strand
GAAAGCCCAGTAATATAACCAAATAAAGAAGTCAACTGATTTCTGACAAAGAAGCAAATGTACTGCAAAAGAGCAAAAATAGTCTTTTTCACAAATGGTGCTGGAACAACTAGACAGCTACATGCAAAAAAAGTAAATCAAGACACAGACCTTAAACCTTTCACAAAAATTAACTCAAAATAGACTACAGACCTAAATGGAAAACAAATAAAAATAAGAAACTATAAAATTTTTATTAGATAACATAGGACAAATCCTAAAAGACCTTGGGAATGGCAAAGACGTTTTATATACAAAACCAAAGAAATAATCCACAAAATAATTAACTGACAAACTGGACTTCATTAAATTAAATATTCTGCTTTGCAAAAGACAATGTCAATATCATGAGAAGACAAGGCACAGACTGGGAAAAAATATTTGAAAATACACATCTGATAAAGGACTACATTCCAAAATATACAAAAATTTCTTATCCTCAATGATAAGAAAGCAAGCACCTCGATTAAAAAATGGGACAAAGACCGTAACAACACAAAGACCTTAACAGACTGTATTAGTTTGTTTTCACACTGCTGCAACAAACTTCCCTGAGACTGGGTATTTATAAAGGAAAGAGACTTAATTGCCTCACAGTTCCGCCTGGCTGGGAGGCCTCAGGAAACTTACAATCATGGGAGAAGGAGAAGCAGGCACCTTCTTTACAAGGCAGCTGGAGAAAGAAAGCACAAAAGTGGAACTTCCAAACACTTATAAAACCATCAGATCTCATGAGAACTCACTCACTATCATGAGAACAGAATGGTGGAAACTGCCCCCATGATTCAAATGCCTCCCTCTCTCAATATGTGGGGATTACAATTCCAGATAAGATTTGGGTGGGGACACAGAACCAAAGCATGTCAAAGACACCTCATCAAAGAAGATATATGGATGACTAATCAATGTTTGAAAAGATGCTCACATTATTTGTTATCAGAGAATTACAAATTAAATCAAAAACTAGACTGAGTGGCAAAAATTCAAAACACTGGCAATATCAAATGATAGTGAGAATATGAAACTGGGACTTTAACTCAAAGCTATTAGGAATGCAAAATGGCATTTGGTGGCTTTGTATAAAACTAAATAAATATTATCATAGAAATAGCATCTCTACTTTGAGATATTCTAGTGGTCAAATTGAAATTACTTAATTTGTAGGGGGAGATTACAGTGTCATAAATATCAGGAAGGGCCATCTTAGAAGCTGCTTTGCTTAGCATAAGCACCCCCCTGATCTAAAATATTAGAACCATGATCAGGAACCTTGTCCATCTTGTCCACTATTAAATCCTAGGATAGCTTTTGACATGTTGTATATTCTCAATAAATAAGTGATGATTGAATAAATTATTTAAATACAAATCAATATGTAACAGCAGAAGTTGGTAGGAAGAAAAGTCATTTGGTCAATGAAGCTATTTCTTCTTTTCTCTTCCTCCTCCATTTTCTCTTCTTTTTCAATTAGAAGAAAGACAAAGTACAACATCAAATTTGCACATGCTTTACCATGATTCTCACTTTTGCATTAAGTGTAACTTTCTCATCGCATACTAAATTTGTTCACGTCATCTTGTATAAATGAGCTCAGAATTGAAAAGTTAACATTTTAAGCAGAATGATTTCTTTTCAGCAAGCTATCTTTTCCAGCATACTGGCTTTCACATTACAATAAACCATGTAGAAAACATGTTTTCTCAACTTCATGGCTGTTTGATAACAACATCTCTTGTTAACTCTAAAGGTTGAATGATGATAAAATCAAGAGGTCTTCAGAGATTTCTTTAATAGCTTTAACATCTCAGACACTGGAGTTGTTTATTCATTTTTATGGCAGAATGAAGTTCCAAAATATATATTTGATCTACTTTTAATGCAACATGTGTTGTAAAGAATCAACTGAGGCTATTTTCTTTTCCTAAAAAGTTAAGATTCCAAAAGGATAATATTAACAAGAATTCCTGTATGCATACAAAATAGCAGAATATTATAAACACTTGCTTCAAAAGGTGGTACCTATAAATGTGTATTCAATTGTAAATAAATTGAAATGAAATCTTCATTTCAGCATTTTCTCATCATATGCATGTTGTTACTGAGAGATATATTAAGAAGGAAAGAAAGGAAAATTGACACATATTGCTGCTTTATGTTATGTAGTATGGCAGTTTGGATAAATGTAGTCATAAGAAAGCTTTGAGTTAGCTATAACTTACGCATCATAAATGAGAAAACTGCAGCTCAAAAGCATAACATTTATGAAAATTAATTTTAAAATAATTAATAAGCATTTTTATGTGCTAGCACTTGGCACAAAATGGTAAACTAAAACAAACACAACTTCTGCTTTCATAGAGCTTACCATATGGAGAAAGTAATAAGACATTATTAGTCAATATACTGTTTAATTACAAGCAGTGTTAAGTAGTCTAGAGCTCAACATAGTTTAGAGGTTAAGGAAGTCCTTCTGAAGATTAGAAAATTGAGTTGAGAGATGGATGTATAGAAGCTAACTATGTAGAATACAATGGTGGATATAGTCTAGGCATGGAGAGTAGCATGTGGAAAATACCTGTGATTAAATAAAAGCAAGGCTTATTTGAAGTTCTGAAAGATATTGTGGTATTAGAGTCCAGATAATGAATGAAGAAAGGTAAAAAAATACAAGACTGTATAGGTAAAGACGAAGGAGAATATGCATGTTTCTTAGACCATTTTAAATAGCATTTTCGGTCATTTTCCTAAGAGATATTAATGAAAGGAGCTTAAGCAAGAAATAGATTTATGCAGAAAATATTATCTCTGTAATTTGGAAGATATCTTGGGGGAAAACAAATTTCAAATCAAGACAGAAATTTCCAAGAAAGTCCAGGCAAAAGCTGATAATCCGTTGAAATACGAAAGATACAGGGAAAGCAAATACATATGAAACATATCCACATGGTAAAAAAATAGGGCTTGGGAATGAAAAAGTGAAAGAATTGAGACATCATTTATGATCTATTACATTTATATGTCATGCATGATGGATTATGGCATGTTTAGCATCAAAGTCCTCAATGGATGAGGTGCTTAGAAATTTGGTAGAATGCAGAGATGAGCAAAGAGAGAGGGACATAGAGTTTAATATTTTTTTATAATTTCCATTTTGCTCTAGATTAAAGGGTAAATGTGGAGGTTTGTTACATGGGTACGTTGCATAATGCTGAGGTTTGTAGTGCAAATGATCCTTTCACCCAAGTAGTGAGCATAGTAACCAACAGATGATTTTCAGCCTATGCCCCTCTCCCTCCACCTTCTATCTAATAGTCCTCAGTGTCTGCTGTTCTCATCTTTATGTGCATGTGTATTCAGTGTTTCACTCCCATTTATAAATAAGAACATGTGGTATTTGGTTTTCTCTTCTTGAGTATATTCACTTAGGATACTCCAGCTCCATCCATGTTGCTGCAAAGGACTTGATTTTGTCATTTTTATAGAAGAGTGGTTTTCCACTGTGTATATGAATCACATTTTCTTTATCCAATCCACTTTTGAAGGGCACTTAGGTTGATTCTATGTCTTTGCTACTGTAAATGGCACTGTGATACACATATGAGTGCATGTGTCTTTTTGATAGAATTGTTTTCCTTTGGGTGTATTCCCAATAGTGGAATTGTTGATTCTAATAAGAATTCTATTTTAAGTTCTTTGGAAAATCTCCAAAGTTCCTTACACAGTGGCCGAATTAGTTTGCATTCCCACAAAGAGTGTATAAGTGGTCCTTTTTCTCCACAGCTTCACCAGTATCTGTTATTTTTTGACTTTTTAATCAGTCCCACTCTGACTGATGTGAGATGATATCTTACTGTGGATTTTATTTGATTTATCTTATGATTAGTGATGTTGAGCTTGTTTTTGTGATTTTTGCCACTTGTACATCTTGTTTTGAGAAGTGTCTGTTCATGTACTTTTCCTATTTTTATATTGGATCATCTGCTTCTTTTTTTTTCTTTTTTACTTATTTATGTTCCTAGTGGATTCTGGACAGTATTAGACTTCTATCAGATGTGCAGTTTGCAAATATTTTCTCCCTTTCTGTATGTGTCTATTTAATATATTGGTAATTTATTTTGCTATTCTGAAGCTTTTTATTTTAATTAGGTCCCAATTGTCAATTCTTGTTTTTGTTGCAATGCTACTGAGGCCTTATTCATAAATTCTTTGCCAAGTCAAGGTTAATAAGGGTATTTCCTAAGTTTCCTTCTGGAATTTTTATAGTTTTATGTCTTACATTTCAATCTTTAATCCATCTTCAGTTAATTCTTGTGCATGGTGAGAGAGGTCCAGTTTCATGCTCTGCATATGGCTAGCCAGTTATCCCAACACCATGTATTAAATAGGCAGGCATTTCCCCATTGCTTATTTTTTCAGTTTTGTCATATATTGGATGGTTGTATGTGAGTGGCCTTATTTCTGGGTTCTCTATTCTGTCTCATTGTACTATGTGTATACTTTTGTACTAGCACCATGTTGCTTTGGTTATGAGTTGCTTTGGTTATATTAGATTAGATATAAATGTATCTAATATATTTATATATATTAGTCTATATAGAGAGACTTTATAAATTTGAATATTAGTTTATTGTGAGTCAGATAATTTTTTTTAGATCTTGTAGGCATGATTCATTGTCTTTTATTCTTTTTTGTTTTGTATCTTTCAAGTGTGTATTTTTAGATAGTCTGTCTTCAGGGTCACTAATTCTTTTCTCTGCTAGATCAGTTCTCCCATTAAGAGACTAATGCATTCTTCAGTATGCCAGTGGCATTAATCTACTCCAGAATTTCAGCTTGACTTTTAAAAAGTATTTCAATTTTTGTGTTAAATTTATCTGATAGATTACTGAATTTCTTCTCTGTGTTATTTTTAATTTATTTGAGTTTCCTCAAAACAGCTATTTGGAATTATCTGTTTGAAAATTAAAATTTCTTTCTCTCCAGAATTCGTCCCTACAGCCTTATTTAGTTTGTTTGATGAATCCGTATTTTCCTAGATGGTCTTGATGATTGTGAATGTTCTTTGGTATCTGGGTGTTGTTCCTTGGTGTCTGGGCATTTTCTGCAAGGGATTCAGTGATGTGAAGACACAAGTATTGAAGATGCCTTAGCAAAACAAACTCAAAAAATTGGTGTACACCCAGTATGGTGCCCACTACTACAGCTCAAGTACAGGGAGCAGTTAGAGGGACCTTGTGTGAGCAAGGTAATGTTCTCAAGAAAAGTGGATGCCCACTTTTACCACTTCTTTCAGCATCTATTGCACTCCAGCCTGGGTGACAAGAGCAAGACTCTGTCTCAAAAACAATGCAAGGAAGGAAGAAAGGAAAGAAGGAGGGAAGGAGGGAGGGAGAGAGGGAAGGAGGGATGGAGGGAGGAAGGAAGGAAGGAAGGAAAGAAGGAAGAAAGGAAGGAAGGAAGGAAGGAAGGAAGGAAGGAAGGAAGGAAGGAAGGCAGGCAGGCAGGCAAAAGAGTTGGTAAAATGAATTTGGAAGTAATCACCCTTCCTCTATTTTTCAGAATATTTTGAGTAAAATTAGTATAGCCATTCTTTAAACGTTTGGTAGAATTCAGCAGAAAATCTATTGGTTCCTGGACTTTTCTTTACTGGGAGACTTTTGATCTTGGCTTTCATCTCATTAGTTGTTGTTGGTCTGTTCAGGTTTTGGATTTCTTCCTGGTCCTATCTTGGTAGGTTGTATGTAACTAAGAATCTGCCATTTTCTTCTAGATTTTCCAATTTATTGGCATATACTTGCTTATAATAGCAATTAATAATTTTTTGAGTTACTGAAATATCAATTGTAATGTCTTCTTTTTCATAGCTGATTTTATTTTGGTATTTTCTCTTTTTTTCTTAGTCTGACTAAAAGTTTGTCAATTTTGTTCAACTTTAAAAAACCCCAACTTGTAGTTCCTTTTATCTTTTGTATTTTCTTTATTTCAAATTTATTTATTTTGCTCTGCTCTTTATTATTTTTCTTCTACTAATTTTGAATTTGATTTCCTCTTGGTTTTCTAGTTCCTTAAGATGCATCATTAGTTTTTTTGTATTTGATTTTTTTCCTCCTTTCTGATGTAGGCACTTACAGTTATAAACTTCCCTTTTAGTACTGCCTTTACTGTATCTCATAGGTTTTGGTATGTTGTGTTTTTATTATCATTTGTTTCAATAAATTTTTCAATTTTCTTCCTATTTATTTCATTGACCAGCTGGTCAATCAGAAGCATATTGTTTAATTTTCATGTAATTGTATAGTTTCCAAAATTCCTCTAGTTATTAATTTTTAGTTTTATTCCATTGTGGTCATAGAAGATGATTTTTTTCCCTTTTTAATGTTTTATAGCTTGTTTTGTAAGCAAACATATAGTGTATTCTTGAGAATGTGCTATGTGAATAGGAAAAGAATGTGTATTCTGCAGCCTTTGGGTACAATGTTCTGTAAATACTGATTAGTTCCATTTGGTCTACAGATTAAATCTGAAGTTTCTTTGTTGGTTTTCTGACTGGACGATCTGTTCAATGCTGAAAGTCAGGTGTTAAATTCTCCACCTCTTACTGTATTGGAATCTATCTCTGTCTTTATCTCTAATAATATTTCCTTTATATAGCTGGGTAATTTTGTGTTTTATATATATACACACACACATATATATACACACACACAGACGTATATGTGTGTGTGTGTGTATATATATATATAGAGAGAGAGAGAGAGAGTTATATCCTCTTGATGAATTTATGCCTTTCTCATTAGATAGTGACATTTCTTGTCTCTTCTTACAGCTTTTGTCTTGAAATCTATTTTGTCTAGTATAAGAATAGAAACATCTCTTTTTTTGGTTTACATAGGTGTGAAATATCTTTTTTCCATCCTTTTATCTTCATTCTATGCGGATTTTTATAACTGAAATGTTTTTTCTTCTAGGCAAGAGATCAATGGGTCTTGTTTTGCCATGCATTCAGCCAACCTATTTCTTTTGATTGGAGAGTTTAGTCCATTTACATTTAATGTTATTACTGATAATTAAGGACTTACTTCTGCCATTTTGTTATTATTTTTCTGGTTGTTTCGTGGTCTTCTCTTTCTTCTTTCTTTCCTTTCTGTTTTCTTTTAGTGAAGGTGATATTTTCTCTGGTGCTGTTACTTACTTAGTTCAGTGTTTTATATTTTTTGTATATCCATTGTATGTTTTTTGCTTTGAGGTTATCATGAGGCTTGCAAATACCATCTTATAAGCCATTATTTTAACCTGATAGGAACTTAACAGTGTTTGTGTAAACAAATAGACAAAGAAAAAGGAAACTAATAAAAATTTTACATGCCAATTTTGTCTCTCCAATTTTTAATTTGTGGTTGGTTCATTGTTTAGTCTTTCTACTTAGCATACGAGTAGTTTACGTATGACAGTTATATTACAGTGTTATATTCTAGTATTTTCTGTGTACTTACTATTTTGTACCTTCAGGTGATTACTTAGGCTCATCAACATTCTTTTTTTTACTCTAATGGAAGTATTCCCTTTAGCATTTCTTGTAGTACAGGTCTAGTTTTGATGAAATTTCTCAGCTCTTTGTCTAGGCCAGTCTCTATTACTCCTTCATGTCTGAAGAATATTTTCACTGGATATACTATTCTAGGGTAAGTGTGTGTGTGTGTGTGTGTGTGTGTGTGTGTCCATCAGCACTTTAAATATACCATGCCACTCTCTTCTGGCTGTGAGGTTTCCACTGAAAAGTCTGCTCCCAGACTTATTTGAACTCCATTTTATGTCATTTGTTTCTTTGCTTTTGCTGCTTTTAGGATTCTCTTTTTATCCTTGATCTTGGCAAGTTTGGCAGTTTGATTATTAAATGTCTTGAGGTAGTCTTCTAAACCTTTTCTATCTGCATGTTGATATTTTTCTCTAGGTTTGGGAAGTTCTCTCTTGTTATTGCTTTGAATAAACTTTCTACTCGTATCTCTCTCTACCTCCACTTTAAGGTCAAAAACTTTTAGATTTGCCCTTTTGAGAATTTCTAGATCCTGTACATGTGCTTCATGGTTTTTTATACTTTTTTATTTTGTCTCCTCTTACTGTGTATTTTCAAATAGGCTGTCTTCAAACTATTATTTTCTTCTGCTTGATCTAGTCTGCTTTTAATAGGTTCTCATGCATTCTTCAGTATGCCAATTGCATTTTACAGCTCTAGAATTTTATTATTTTTAATTATATCAATATCTTGGTTAAATTTATCTGATAGAATTCTGAATCCCTTTTCTGTGTTATCTTTAATATCTTTGAGTTTTCTCTCCACAACTATTTTGAATTATCTGTCTTAAAGGTCACACATCTCTTTCCCTGGGACTAGCACTTGGTGCCTTCTTTAGTTCACTTGGTGCGGTTATGCTTTCCTGAACGCTGTTGATCCTAGTAGTTGTTCTTCATTGTCTGGGCATTAAAGAGTTTGATATTTATTGTAGTCTTCATCAGCTTGGCTTGTTTGTGCCCGCCCTTCTTGTAGAGGGTATCCAAATATTTGAAAGGACTTGGGTGTTGTGATCTAAGCTGTATCTGTTTTAGGTGGCACCCAAAACCCACTGATGTTGTGATTCTTGAAGACTTATAGAGCTACTGCCTTGATGATTTGGGGAAAGATCTTGGTGAGTTCTCTTGCTTACCCAGCAGAGAGTGTTGTGTTCTTTCATAACTTACTCCCAAACAGTATCTCTATCTTTTCTGAGCCATGTAAAGCTGGGAATGGAGTGATATGAGCACCCCCTGTGGACATCATCACTGTAACTGCTCTGGGTGAGACCTGAAGCTAGCACAGCACTGAATCCTGACCTGGGCCTACTGTAACCACTCCCTAGCAAGTGCCTATGTTGACTCAAGGTCCTAGGACTCTTTAATCAGCAGGTGGCAATGGTCGCCAGGCCTGTGTCCTTCCCTTCAAGGTGACAAGTTCTCCCAGGCCCAGTTGGGGCCAGAGGTGCTGTCTGGGAGTCAGTGATTAGAGTCAAAGACCTTAGATATCTACTAGTTTTCTATTGTACTGCCACTGAGCTGGCACTCACACACAAGATGCAGTCCGTCCTATTCTTCCTTCCCTTTCAAAGGCACAGGAGCATCACCCCATAGCCATTTATACCACAAGCCATGAGGACATCTGCTGAACTGCTGTCAATATTCTCTTTAGTCCCAAGGGCTCTTAAGTCAGCAGGTGGTGAATTGTGCCTGCCTGGGACTCACCCTTCAAGACATTGGGCCCACCTCTGACCCAGCCAAGCACCAAAGATGCCATACAAGAGTCAAGTCCTTAATTCAGGGACAGCAAGAGCCGATTTGGTGCTCTACTTCCAACCCCCTGCAGCCATGCTGGTATCTAAGGTCCAAGGCAAAGTCCCCTTTATTTTTCCCTTCGCTTTTTTAAAGCAGAAGGAGTTTTGCCCCATAGCCACCACAGCTGGTAATGTGCTGAGTCTCACCTGAAGCCAGCAAGTCTCTGAGGCTCACCCAAGGTCCTTAATGTCATACCTGCATATTATTGCTGGCTGTTCAGGACCCAAGGACTCTTCAGTTAGAAGGTGATAAATGTTGCCAGGACTGGGTCCTTCCTTTCAAGGCACTGAATTTTCTTCTGGACCAGAGTGTGCTTAGAAATGTTTTCCAGGAGCTAGGGACTGGAAGAGGGATTCCCAAGTCTGAAGAGTGCTCTGTCCTGCTCTGACTGAGCTGGTATGTAAGATGCAAGATGAAGTTCTCCCCACCCTTTTATCTCCTCTCCTCAAGCAGAAGGAAGGGATGTCTTTTGGAGATGCAAGCTGTGCAGCCAGGGGTGCGGGGAGGGGTGATGCCTGCACTCTCTTCGCCATGTCTGAGTAGGTCATGTAACCCCCCAGTCCACTGTCACTGGGCCCAGTTCAGGCCTAGGACTAACCTAAGAGTTGCAGTCTTTATGGCCTAGACTCCCTTTCCAGTTTACTTAGAGATCCGGAGCACTTTGGCACTTGGTGGCAAGGTTTGCACAAATGCAAGTTCCAGTCGCTGGGATCAGCAATTCCCCTCCAGCCTGGTTTAAATGCTTCTCCCATTGGTGGATGTCAGCAGAGTTTGCTCCGGTTTTCTTTTCTGCTCTAACAGGACAGCACTGAGTTCAATGCCTCACAATTGCTG
The DNA here is from genome assembly GCF_001698545.2 of Rhinopithecus bieti. Lineage (NCBI taxonomy): Eukaryota > Metazoa > Chordata > Mammalia > Primates > Cercopithecidae > Rhinopithecus > Rhinopithecus bieti. The sequence continues at coordinate 94,574 of NW_016820329.1, read as the reverse complement.
TGTTCTCCCTCCCCCAGTGCCCATAGGAGCTTCCTGAACCAGGCTGCCATCTGGGGGTGGGAGAGGGTGGCATCTGCAATTCAGGACAGTGTTTTTTCTATCTCTTCAGTGCTTCTTTCAGTAATACATGGTTAAAACCAAGTACTATGAGGGCTCACCTAATTTTTGGTTCTTATGAAAGTGTTTTGTTTTGTATAGTTAGTTATTAAATTGTCCTTTCCGGGATGATGAATGGTGGAGTCTTCTATTCCACTGTCTTGCTCTGTCTCCCTCCCATCATAAGTCTTGATTAAATATGGCTAAAATTCTTCCCCAACAGCTACATGAAAATCAAGACTTTATAATGTGTTATTTTGACTCCTAGATATCCTTGACTTATCCAGAGCAGGTATGCCTGAATAAATACTCTTCCACAAGGGAAAGATCTTAGGTTGTGTTAACAGAGCAAACTATGCAGTAAAATATCAGCAATGCTGTAAACACGTAGCCTATAATGTAAGATAGGTCACATTCCCTCTGGATAAGGAGACTGAGGGAAATGGGGATGGAATTTCTCTAGAAAGAGTTTCCCTTTCAGGAACCCAGGAATATAGTGGGATTTAACTGTTTTGCATACCAGTTTGATTGTCAACAATAAACATTTGTTTAGGACGTTATCACTAATGGACACTATATGTAGAGCCATTTTGAAGCCCTACCTAAACAGAACAGGACTAATGATATGGGAGTGGAGAAGGGAAGTGCTGGGTAGAGAAGATTAGTGTCCCTGGCAAGGATTCCACCCTCAGACCTGTGCCCACAGACCTAAATGAGAACAGGCACTCCTGTTTTCATGCACAAATGTTGCATTTTCCAAGACCACCCTGGCCCGCTATGTTCCCCATCTTGTGCCCATACAAACCTGAAGGACCTTAGCAGGTACACACACAAGTGGCTGGGCATCTAGAGGGGCAGAAGAACACACCGACAGACACCAGCAGACACTGGCAGGCCATCGACGACGCGGACACCGACGGGAATTCAGCAAGGGGCAGCCAGAAGACAGTCCGACCGCTTGGTGGCCTGACTCCGGGAGAAGACCACCTTCCCACTTCATTACCCTTCTGCCCCCTCATCCATCTCATTGAGAGCTACTTCCACTACTCAATACAATCTTGCATTCATTATCCACGCCCATGTGTAATCCGATTTTTCCGATACACTAGGGCAAGATCCCGGGATACAGAAAGCCCTCTGTCCTTCGGATAAGGCAGAGGATCTAATTGAGGTGATTAATACAAACCGCCTGCAGATGGCGCAGCTGAAAGAGCATACTGTAACACGCTCACTGGGGCTTCCGGAGCTGTAAGCACTGAATCCTAGACACTGCTCCCCAAGGCCTGAACGTGTGCATGCTCCCCCTAGAGGTTTGAGCAGCGGGCACCGAAGAAGCAAGCCACATCCCTGTTACAGGCCCAGCGAGGGGGATAAGGGAACTTCCTTCTCCTGTTTCACTAACATATTAGGAAATAAATAAAACTCCTCCATTTTTCATTTACCTCAATTCTTTTCCTATGGTGTCAGGATGGGGAAATTAAAAAAAAAAAAAAAAAAAAAAAAAAAAAAGGCCTGTTCCTTCCTGGGCTTTTTAAAAAAAAAAAGAGTTTCTTAAAAAAA